>NC_056737.1:1310246978-1310399478 GCF_019279795.1 Protopterus annectens | reverse complement strand
AAGGATGTTACAACAAACCCAGTGACATCTGCAATTACCTCAATGTATGACAGCAGTATGTCCAATCTACCCCTGTGTTTGTGCCTCTGTTCCCACCTAGTTAGTGAGTGGGGAATGTTATCAAAGGCTTTGGCCAGATCAATGTAGGCTGTATGTGCCACCTTGCCTTCATCCACAGCTCAAGTGACTGACACCAATTAGCTGACCAGGTGAAATGAGCAGGTATGACCTACCCTTCACAAAGGTAAACTATGTGGGATCCTGAGTCTGCAGATTCCCATATCCCTGTTTATTAGGTGCATGATGATGCATTCCATAACTTCCCATAACTGACTTGTCAGGCAGTTGGGGCGGCATTTCCCAGGGCCTGTAGTTACACCTCATTTGTGGAGAGGGGTGACTGTAGCAGTGTACAATTCAGTAGGGACAAAGCCTGAGGTGAGGCTGTGCTTGAACAGGGCACACAGGTAAGGTGTCAGGTCACTCTGTAGTTCATGTAAATCACAGCCAGGGATATTCTCAGGTATATACATATATATACATATATTTGTGTACATACATATATATATATATATATATATATATATATATATATATATATATATATATATATATATACACACACACACACACACATATATATATATATATATATATATATATATATGTATATATATATGTATAGTGTAGCAAATGTCAATAGCTGTGTGACAAAACAACAACACCAGAACCAGTAAATGAGCAAGCTTTTGTTTTATATATATATATGTATTTATATTTATATACATATATATATATATATATATATATATATATATATATATATATATATATATATATATATATATATATATATATATATATATATAGATAGGTATATATCTCTACATATACACACACATATATATATATATATATATATATATATGTGTGTGTGTGTGTGTGTGTGTGTGTGTGTGTGTGTATATATATATATATATATATACACACACACACACACACACACACACATATATATATATATATATATATATATATATATATATATATATATATATATATATATATATATATATATATATATATATATAGATGTATAGAGAGAGAGAGAGAGAGAGAGGGATAATAATATGCATATATATGTATCTGTATACATTTTCCCCACTGTTCAATGACTGCTGCATGATATGTTTGAATAGACATCAGCTGTAGCTCCAGCTCAGATGGCTTAGTGGTAAATTTCTGTGGCTGTGGTGTGCATGGTCCTGGGTTCAAGCTTTGCAAGGGCTGATTATTTTGTTGCTAGGTGGAACAAGGGCTGTTGGTTACAGAGTGATTAAGGCACTTATAAGCAGTTGTACAGCCTTTATGGCTATTCACGCTGACCACATGCTGACCACACATATTATTCTATGTACCTGTGGATCGCAGTACTGGCAAGTGTGTGTGTGTGTGTGTGTGTGTGTGTGTGTGTGTGTGTGTGTGTGTGTGTGTGTGTGTGTGAATAGTACTCTCTGTGTGTTTGGTCGATGCAGTGTCTTCTTGGGGTGTGGTTATCACCAAATATAGGTGTGTTCAACCCACTACACTGACCATTCTCTACTGTACAACAGCATATGTCGATCACCACATACCTATATACAAGACTTGGCAATATAAGCTGTGAGGCATATGCATTCACTGTTACACAGACCTTGAAAATCTGAGCAGATAGAACTGTACCTTGCCAGTGGCATGATTGATGTGTTATCACACTGCCATACCCATGGATTTCCTGCAGGCCTACATCCTGGTGACACACAGACACCTAGGACACAGAACACATTCACTCAGCATTACTAATGGCAAGAATGCACAATGGCCAAAACTGTACACACATTCTGAGGTGTACCCCTTATCCATGCCAGATGACAGCACCTTACACAACATTACATAGCTACAATTCAGTATAGTCACCCTGTGCATCAGACCCATAGTTGCATGTCCCTGCATCAATAGTGTGGCTGGCAGGTATCTGGCACAGGTTTCATCATATGCATAGGGTGTTGTGCAGTTTTGCCAGAGGCCTAGGTTGTGGAATTTTGTTGACTTGGGTATGTGTTTGGGGTGTGGGAATGATATGTCGTATGCATGTTTGGTGCATGTGTATGTGGAGGTGACCTCTTTCCTGATTGTGATATGTGTGTGTGTGTGTGTGTGTGTGTGTGTGTGTGTGTGTGTGTGTGTGTGTGTGTGTGTGTGTGTCTGCTTGCACAAAGTCACATCATGTGGCTGCCCTACACTGTTGTTTTGTGGACAGCTGTGAGCCATACATGGCAGGGTGTACAGTTCATCATCTCTGGCCATGGACACGTGAACTGGACCTGCCATGGGTCTGACTGGCACCACCAGGCCCAAGGCCTGAGTCAATACTACTCCCGATGGTGACTGATGTCTGCTGGAACCACAACCTTGTTGGAACCGGCCAGGACCACATGCCCATGGCCTGCTATGATGTGGTGTCGACAGCACACAACCCTCAGTACTGCCAGCATCACTGCCACTCTGGGAGCATGATGGTTGACAGCCACGTGGACCCCCAGATAATTGTGGTGCTGAGCTACGTCCATACAGCTGTCGTCTCTCTCCTGACAAACATTCACCACTGATATTCCATGACTGATGAGTGCCCTGATCTCAGCCAACCATCTATCCATGAGGTCATTGCCCTTACGCCTGGCTGCAACAAGGTCCTGGAGACAGCCATGAGCACCAGGGAGATGGTCTGCCACAACCTTGTGCAGTTGTCTAGTGTTCCATTCATTACATGCCTACACATCCATTACAGCCCAAAACATGCACCTGGTAACTGCTGTATTGGCACTTGCTACATGGGATGGAAGGGCAGTAATCCTCTTTTGACCACCCTTGCCCATGTGCCTGTGTGTGACCTTGCCAGCAGTCTAGCTATGGGTAGTGGCTGGCTGCTCAATTGCCATAGTCTCCACACTTGCATATTCTGTGCCTGCACCCATCTGTCCTTCACTTGTGGACACTAGTGATGGGGAATGTGTGGGCATTGTGATGTGTGCGGAGATGGGGTTGACAAAGGTGGAATGCCAACCGATGACAAAGCTGCTGCCCATGACAACCCCACCTGTGCTTCACTATGGTTGTCATCATGGTCAGAGTTGCCAAACAAGCTAACATCACCTGTATAGCATGAGGGGCTGGGACCACCATGCCCACCTGTGAGGAAAAGACAAGATATGTACATTGCTAACATCATTATACAGTTTGCTATCATATACACATTCTCTCACACACTCTCACACACACACACATACACACACACACACACACACACACACACACACACACACACACACACACACACACACACACACACACACACACACACACACAGTGTCCCACAGGCATTATACAGACCTCACATTAGGCAGAGGGTGACAGTCATGACACATACCCAGACCACAACAGACACACTCTAGACAGGCCCTCAACATCATGCAGTACATACCTATCAACTTAGTTTTACTGCTACTTTACATCACTGGGATGTGTGAGTAGGTGTTGAGCCTTCACCTAGAACACACTACACCCATGTAGATATTAGTGCTGTTAACCGGTATAGCACTGTGGCAAAACCTAGGGAACATAACTACAAACTGTACAGAGTTCTCACAACTATTTCAATATGTGGGTCATACTTCCTGTCTGCTGCACATACCTGTTATGTTGGTCTGGTACATTACTGGTTTGACCAATGGATTGGTGACCCTACTTTTAATGTCATACTGTGATTTCCAGTTGTCATAACCTGCAGTACATGTATGTGAAAACAAGGGCATTTCCTCAAACAACTTCACAAACTGACAGTGGACATAGTAAGTGTACACACCCCTCGTAACATGCAATGGTTTTGTGACATATCACATGAGACCATTTGAATATTGTCATGAGATTGCCACCATTTTATATGACATGTAACCTGTGCATTCTGAATGAGAAAAATACACATCAGGTAGGGTTGGCATATTGTACATGTCAGTATTACAAGATCTGGCTTGCAGAAGGTGCACACCCATAAACCAATACTTTGGAAAAGCAACCTGCTGCTCTCAGTACAGCAGTCAGTCCTCTTGGTGTGGTGTTTCTCAGCATGGTACATCTCAACATGGCAATGTTTGCAAACTCTCCTTTGACAAACAACTCCAAATCTGTCCAATTGCAAGGCCATCCCCTGTGCACAGCACTTGTCAGATCAACACACAGACTGTGTTTTGTATGTAGGTGTGGCCTCTGGGTTGGCCACAGCAGACTGTTGATTGTGTTCTTGTGAATCTATCCTTTTGTTCATTTGGATGTAGGGTGTGGCCCATTGTTGTGTGCAATTTTGGGTTACCTCCCCATTCACAGCTATGTTGCAGACACCAGACAGATCATAGCCATAGGGGACTGGTGTTTGAAAGTGGTCATAATGCAATCCAAATTGGCTACAGGCCCAGTTCAAGCTGGTGGACAACAAACCCAAAGCAGGCCACTGCCATCACCCTGCTTCACTGTGTGGGTAGTGCTGTTCTGCTGTTGTGCAGTACTGTTACTGTGCCAAACAAACATGACCAAATTGTACACAAATAGAGTTCATTCCTAGTCTCATAACACCTTCACACATTTCCACGCATCTGTTTTGAAAAGTTGATGTATTGTCCAGATGTTATCCATAACTGGCTGTTGTGTGTTATGAGGAACAGCTGCCATTGTCAAAACACACCCTATACACATGACATGTGGAGTCCATGGAAGACTATTGTCACATGTAGTACACACCCAGTGCTTGCCAGAGATGTCTGATACCCCTTTACTGTTGCAATATGGGTCCTGACAGCCTCCCTGGACATTTCTGGGATATTTTTCCCAACATATGTGTAGTGATGTCCACTTCTTTCAACTTTCACTGCTGCACCATCTCTTGTACACCTGTTGATGACTATCTGCACTGTGTTCCATGGCATATGCAATGCTGTATGTGTCCATAGCATTCAATACATTTGCAGCATGTTAGGCTGTATGAGAACCATGGCTTTTGCTGCAGCAGGCAACTGTGGGTCTGTGTTGGGATAATCCTGGTATGTGAGCTGACTGTTATATGCAGGTACTGCAGGAGTCCATGTTAGATGGCAGGTGTGTACCCAATGTGATCAACTGCTCTGGTTGTATCACACACTGATATACCCCAGTATGATCTTCCTCCTGTCCACACATATGCATCTAGCTTCTTGGACTGTTTCCACTCCACATACATGTTCCCCTAACAGAGATGTATATTTCACATTTGCATTGTACAGATTATAGGTCACATGACAGGTTGCATGGCTTGGTTTTGTGTATTGTGCTCACATTGTCATATCTCACACATACCTGTCATGTGACATGTGTGGACACATTTTATATGCACTGTCTCACAGTACTGTATGCAACATGTCCCTGCTATCGACACTCTGTCCCCACATTTTGGCAATCATTTTCCAGATGTCCTGCAATAACAGGTTTGTGAGTTATGCTACTGATATGTGACATTTCATGCAAATAGGCCCCTGTGATATCATGCAGTGAACCCCACCACAGGTTATCTTGCAGATACATGAAATTTGCTGACTATAACAGTTCAGTGCATAGCCACATGCATGACCTTAAAATGCCTGGGGTACTGTTAAGCCAGAACAGAAAGATCTCCTACTTACCGACCTCAGGCTGCTGTGCGTCATGTTGATGAGAGGTACTTAGGTAATGTGAGGGAGAGGTATTGTCAGCAGCTTCACAATAGCCATCAGTCCAGGAGCATCGCTACATATATGCACAGGTACAGTCTACACTGTGAGATAACACTATTTGCTATTCTTTACCTGAAATGGGTACATGTGTGCATTACTAAACCCCACCTAGTGCTGTATTTTAAAATGACATCTGCACCTAAAGACTGTTACTACACAATTAAAATGTAACCTCAGTACACTGATGTGGACTTTTGCCTTATCTGGATGCTCCTTGCTGGTTTCCTGGGTGACACCCACCTCCATGACATCTACATCTTGTAGTGGTTGTTCTCTGTGGGCCACCCCAAGATTGACAAGGAACTCCTCCATTGCTGTAAGTGAGGCTTCTCTGGCTGCCCCCCCCCCACCAGTAGCGGAACGGTCCCTTGCCACCACAGCAGCCTGTTGCCCTGCATGCAGAATCAGGTCAGTTGCTCTGTGCCTGACCTGTTCGTATGTGTGGCCATGCTTCCCCAAGGTGTTCACTCTCTGTGTGAGGTCTTCCCAGAGGGCTGTTCTCTCCTGCTGATGTTGGCAGCTCACACTGAAGAGGATGTGGTAGTGTTCTAGGATGGCCTCAGTTATGGCTGCTGTCTCCTGGACATCATAGGCTGGAAGCCTCTGCATCACACCTGATAGACATAAACTGGGAAAAACACATCACAGGACATCAGACATTATCCATAGTTCTTTACGGAGACAGCTCACTAGTAATGAGTATCAGTAGCCACAACATTACATTAAATAATACTCCAGTACCTAGCAGCATTGTATGGACATGCATAGCATTATGTGTAAGTAGGCAGTTTGCACCTGATTAATGGTGAGGGTAAGGGTGCATGTGGTGTGCATATCCTTCTATACTGATGTTGAGCCAGGGGGTGATGTTTGTCCTAAACATGTCCGAAGCAGGTTGTCTTTAGCTGTGGTGTGTTTGTATGTGCTGTGGCTGACCTCCATGACAGGGTGGGTTGGATAGTTTCCTCTGAGACCACCAACATATGTGGGGATGGCATTCCAATTGCCCTCAGTGGATGTGTCCAATTTGTACTCCTACTCAGCATTACATTAATGCACCTGTGACTTACTATGTTCAGTCAGACACAGGTGACATGCTGCCCAGATGGTGACTGCTCCTACACATGTGGTGGTGGAATGAAGAAGTACAGGGGAGTATGCAGAGAAAGGTGTTGTCAAAGGAGAAGTGGGATTGACAGACAGATGTAGAGAGTAGACATGAGTATAAAGAGATGGGGTGCATGGCAAAGAGAGTGTTGGACATGGCTATGGACGGGGAGTGTGACATACAGATGTGGAGTCTGGAGTTGTATGTAATGTTGGACAGCACGGATGGTGTATAGGGCCTGTAGCTATTGGCTAGACAGAGGCACATAGGTAGGAAGGATGTGCAGCACAAAAGGGTGATAAAGGAATATGGGTGGAACATACAAGCTAGGAGTGTGTTTAGAACATATGGAAACATCACTTTGATGGCCTGTACCATGAAGAAAATGGGGGAGGGAGAGAAGGTTGGCTGAGGTGATTATGGTTAATCAGGAGGTGCAACAGATTATGAAGGAGAATGTAATGATAGCTATGAGTAAGTTTAACAGTGGAAAGGCTGTTGTTCCAGGTGACATACCTGTGGATGCCTGGAGGTGTTTCTGAGACATGGCAGTGGTATTTTTAACTGAATTGTTTACTGTAATCCTGGAAAGTGACAGGATGTTTGAGATGTTGGTGAATATATATGGGTACTGCTTATCTGAACAAGTGTGGTCTGCAGAGCTGTAGCAACAAGGGAGAGATAACACTGATCAGTCATAGGATGAAGTAATAGTAAAGGGGGGTGACAACTAGGTTGAGAACATTGTGATGATTGATGATTTGCAGTATGGTTTAATGCCAGGTAAGAGTGGTACAGATGCAAGTATTGATCCACAAGTATTGATGGAGCTCTGCACTGAGTCTGAGATACCGCTGCATTGTGAATATGTGCACCTACAAAGAGCAGCCTGGGATGTCATCTGGTCCCATGGATGCTGTATACTTAGCTTTGGAGAGTGTGCCTTTTACCTATGTGGCTGTGATTACTGGACTTTGGCAATCTTTTGGTATTGAGATGGGCCCTTTAGGGGGTGAGAGGGGGTGAAGTTGGCACTAAATTGATCTGCCAGGATATTGGCAATATTTTTGGGATCAGTATATTTAATGCCATTTTGTTGTAGCTCAGAGCATATCTGAGCATTAGCATTTAGATTCTTGACATAACTATAGACTATAGCTATAGAATGCCTTGTGGTTGTCTTTGGAATCTTTGGCAATTTTATTTTCATAACTAACTTTGGAGGATTTTATGAGGATCTCAGCTTCTTACTGAGGCTGGTAAGGGAGTTTTTTTGCATCTTGGGATTTTCCTCTTTTCTGCAACAGTTTCTTCCTTCTGTTGTATAGTTTGTTTATGGCAGGGGACCACCAGATTGTCTTCCTTTTTTTGGAGTGGAGCGTCTTGGTTCTATTTGGGATGGCACGATTCATGCACGAGTGGATGTGCTCATACAGTGCCTTAGTGTATGATTCAGGAGTCGCACTTTCAGCTCCCGTCTGCATGGGTGTCATGAAGTTTGTCACTTCTGACTTGAGTAGCATGAAGTTGGCTTTGGAGAAGTTTTTTTTACAGAGGCTTCCTTACATGGGGGTGGGAGTGGGATGTGGATGTCAAGGATGATTTGCTTATGGTCAGACTTGACCAATGAGGGGGTGACCACTGGTATGGAGCATCTGTCTCCCATGCTGGTAATGACCAGGTCTAGGATATTAGAGCCACTGGTGGGACAATGGATTAGTTGATCCAGGGCATTGGAATTTATGAATTCCAAGAACCGTTGGGAAAAAGTGTTGGTACCCGAGTTGTTTTCCCAGTTAATGGCAGGGTAGTGGAAATCATGCAGTATTAGGGTGTTTGGTTGTATCTTAATATTTTTCAGTATGTTTAGAAAGGTGTAGTAAGAATCTTGGGGCATGGTGGGGGATCTGTAGCAAGCTACAATTTGGATTGCAGTCTTACCTAGTGTTAGTTGCACCTGGAGAATTTCAGATGCATTGTGTTGGGCAACTAGCCTGGTGGTGTAAATATCCTTGGTGAATATGGACACTCCTCCACCTTTAGTGTTTCGGTCTTGGTTTGCTGGCCAAAACGTGTGGTAAGAGCTGTAGCCTGGTATTGCAGGCGTGCTCTCTGGAGCCTTGAATCAGGTCTCAGTTACTGCACAGATATCAATGTTCTCCATTTTTAGGAGTGCCTCGAGAGAGTGCATTTTGAGGTTTAGACTTCTAGCATTGAGTAGCATTACCTTCAGATTTTGCATTCTTGTATCTGCTACAGTGGTGGTTTTGTCCTTTGAACCTTGCCTAAAAAAGGCACTATTGGGTTGGCAAGAGCTTTAGCCAGTAACCTGAATCCCAGGGGTGACAGGTGCAGACCATCTCTGGCAAAGCATCGTGGTTTGCCGATCATGTCATCCCAGGCAGACAGATACTGGATCCCCTTTGAATGACACCAGTAGCTTAGCCAATTGTTGAAGTCATTTTGTCCTTATACTGTGGTATCATTCTGGGTGAAGGCAGGATGCTACTCAGGGCTAGGGTCATACATGCCTGGGCCACATGATCCAAGAGCTCTTCCATGTCTCTTTTCATGTAGTCCAGGGAGGTAGGTCTCAAGTCATTCAATCCAACATGGACAATGACAGAGTCCTATTTGTACTTGTTGTGGAGTGACTTGAGTGCATGCATTATGTGGCGCATCCTGGCACCCGACAGGCAGCTGACTGTAATTTTCTCCTTGTTCAGCCTGGTGAGTGGGACATCAGTATGCCTGACTATAGAGTCACCTATGACTAAAGTGTTGGGTATGTTGTCTTGCCTTAGGTGCTGTTGTTGGGTGGCACACAGGTGTTGTGAGCTATGTGTCACTTTGGTTGGGACTGGTGTTTGTTTGCATTTCAGCTTCGGAGGTCCTTGTTGCTTGGGCAGGTTAATGTTAAGGGCCTCAGCATATGTGGGTTTAGTGTTGCTATGTGTGGGTGTTGATGGTGTGGGTTTTGAAGGGCCATGTGTTGCTTGAGGTGTAGTGCAGGTGTTAACCTTCTCCTCTTGACTGTCTCGCACAATCTTGGCTAGAGAGAGCTTTGCTTACAGTTTGGCTATTTAAGTGCATCCCTCACAGGTTGTAGTGTTGGGTGGTAGGATGAGAGAGTTGTCTGTGTACATGAGGCAGTTGCTGCATTGCCCCAGTATGCCCAGATTCACCAGGTGGACAGGAGAAATCGCCAGAAGCTGACCCTTGGACATGCCTGTTTAGGTGCTTTTTTGTAAAATACAAGAGCTGTTTTCCCTTACCTTTGCAAGGTACTTTGCAATTATAGGCTGTTTAGTGCCTACGATTAATTTCTCCTTATTAACAAGGAGAGTTGGGTGCTTGTATCAGTTTAAGGCTTCCTAGTGCTTTCCAGCAGGTTCTAGAGGAAGTGCTAGTCACAGGGGGTCAGATTTTAGTACTACTACTACTGAGAAACCAGCTAGTTCTAAGGGAAAATATGAAAAGCAGACTTTCTGGCACCTGGAATAGTTTAACCATAGCCCTGAGGTGCTGCATGATGTGAAAAATGCACAAACGTGCATTTTTAAGCCAGAAAGTTGAAAGTGATAGAAATCAGCCCCAAATGGCTAAAATTACAATTTCAGAGCTGGAAACCACTCCTCTTGTGTTAGACAGGCAGTACAATGCTCACCACTCCCACTGGTAAGCAGTAGGACTTCCCTCTACCACAGCAAGGTCTGGATAGCTCTGAACACAGAAAATAAAGTCTTGAAACCAGCAAAGCCTGGGATCTGGACTGTACTAGCTAGGAAAGGTAGAAAATGAGCAAACAAGATAGTATTTTTTTTTGTTTGTTAAAACAAGCTAAACAATGCAACAATACACTAAATAAACACAGAAAAGGCTAATGCACTTGAGTGTGTAGCCCTAAACAGTAAATACAATTAAAACTCTACAAAATTAGCAAACTAAAACTTTTTAAATGAAGCAAGGCAAGTGCACAACTGAAAAACATTTTAAGAGGCAGTAATACAGTAGAATAAGTAGCTAGTCTATATATACAGAAAAGCAGCTAAAACACACTAAAACAATTCAGATGCAGTGCAACCTAGAGCACTTGAGTTGTAACAATATTAAGGCAAATAAAGTTTTAATAAATGCATTAAAATATACTCTATATTTCCAAAATGTTTGAGAAACACAGTCAGAACACACAGCATCACAGAGGGTTGTTCTATTAACAACATATGACAGAGATTGTGAAGACAGCCCAACTCACCAGGGACAATTGTTCCTGGCACAGGGACAGACTGTGAGTATTGTTGTTATACAACTGAAGTACTGCTGGTTTGACAGGGTTTGTGTGGATATGGCTGCTCTGCATGATTCTCAGTCTTGAGAGTATTATCTCGTTGATATGGCTCAGACTGCCCAGAGTTTGTACTGCTATTATCAGTGTGTTACTCACACATTTATTGAATATAGAAGGTCAGTAGCATGCTCGGTAGGATAGCTGTCAGTAAATGGTAACATCCATGTTTGTTTCTGACCTCATATTGCTCAGAACAGATATGTTACAATAAACCCTGCTACACCAGCTCCTTTTTCAGTTTATAACAGCAATATCTCGATCCTGGACCTGTGTTTAGGCCTCTGTCCATGAGTATGTCAAACTTTGTCCACATATCATGCAGTCAGAGGCATGGAGATATGGTATATCATTACTTAGTGGCGTAATTCGTAATATCATCCCAGTTAAGTATCAGACTGCCAGACATTTTATGTGTAAGAGGCCTTATATATGATGACAAGGCCAGGACATTCTTTGGGAGTGTGTACAGTTGGGAGGTCTTTGTATTTCTGGCTATTATTAGACTCTCAGGATTGTGTAGCAGTGTATTATGAATATGTTATTTCTTGGGGGGGGGCAGATGTAAGTGTTATGTTTCCTTTTCTATCTGCCGTTGCATGCGGATCCAGTTTCTGGTGTTCTATCAAATGTTACATTTTTGTATGTTAAGACTGTGACATACCCCATAACACAGTCAGGCATCATATTGCACTGTGTATTGGGCCATTATATGTAGGGGTAGTGTGTGAGTGTCAAACATGTTGACAGTTTGGTTCATACGCTCCTTATACTGTATGCACTTTCACACTGATGTCTGTTTCTCAGTGCTGTTACATCAATGGAGTGCCTGGTATATTTGCAATTATATGTGTATTCTCCCATAGCAAGATTGTTTTTTGTTGTGTCAGTCTGCCTGTAGTTTGGATATTGCTTGTTGACATGGCTAGCAGCTCAGTGTATTTTCCTTAATGTGATGTTATGTTCAGATATTTGGCAAATGTGTAGTGTTGCCTGGCCCCCATAAGCATTGTGTATGTCTGACACATCAGGTGGGGGATGTGAAGATTTACATGACTAACTCCTGGGAAGTTACTGGGTTTGGACTTGTGCTATTCCACTCAATAGATGTTGGAACAGACAGGAGGGTGTTACTGCATCACATGTGTCAGCTCTTCTACATGAGTATGGTAGATATGTCCACATTTTCATGCCCCCCCCTCCATTTGTCAGGCTTGATTATGCTTTCTTGCACTAAGCTGTTCTGAGCATACCTGTCACCACCAACCACACAAGCTCCAGAGGAAGGTGGAACACAGGAATTCTCGTCAAACAAAAAAACACCAAGCACTGCTGTAGCTGCCAATTTTCTTTTCTTATTCAATACATCCTGGTACCTCGGCCTCACAGGCCTTCAGTGGAATAACCTCATACAATCCAAGCAGCTTTTTATATTCCATCTCAACATTAATTCATCTTAGTTTAATTAAATAATTAAATCAATAAATCAATTAAACAATTAAATACTTTCCTTCAAACATTATACAGCTTAGAGCTTAGAGATGTACCCCCCACATACACATGCTCACACTTACACAAAAATCATAATTATATTAAATACATTAACCCAACACAGAGTGAATTTCCCAAATAACATTTTGTAAAAATATATAACTCACTTCTATTGCTTAATACATATTCACATTTTCTCATATACCCCAACAACTTACACAATTACACATAAAATACTTTTCAACCTACCCCCAAGGTTCAATTATAAATATTTATCCATGATATATACATTTATTAAATATAAACTTATTTTAGTTTTTTTATTTTTGATCCTTACTTTATTGCACTTATTTATTCTTGATGTTAAATTAATCAACTAATTTTTATCCAAAGTTTAATTCCTTTTTTAACCTAAACCAAACACATTTGTTCTGAAATAAGCTGAACACAATCCATCGGATTTAACATCTAAATGCCCCAATCAATATCCAGATTGAGACCCTTAGGATATAGAGTGCCCAACTATACTATTAGTTTAGTTTCCAATTTAATCAACTTTCTTTTGAATCATTATTTGTTCTTCAAAGGGCTTTGCTAATAGACTAAAAAAACCTATCTACACTACCCCCATGTGTGTCGCAAAAATGTTGTGCCACTGGACTATCCAATTTCTTGTTTCTTACATGGCGCAGATGCTCCAAAATTCTAAGTTTCATCTTTCTTTTTGTTTGCCCCACATACCATTTACAAGGTGTGCATCCACATCTAATGATGTAGACTACACCACACGAATTACAACTAAATTCATTTTTAACCAAAAACTTTTTTTCATTTATTATCCAACCATCAATATTTTTTAATTTATCACATAGTTTGCAGACCCCACATGGAAATACTCCCTTGCTTTTTACTATATCGACCTTATTTCTTGTTCTTAACAACTCTTTTAGATTATTAAATCTACCAAACAAAAAGGTAACTTTCTCCAGAAATAACTTCCCTACTACTTCATCCTTATGTACAACTGGCCAAGGATCATTTACTAACCCCCTAAGTACTTCAGAAAGGGGAGAGAATCTGTTCACAAAGAAAAGGAGTTCTACACTCACCTTCCCCATTTCATTTTTCCTAATAAACTTCTCATGTTGAATAGAAAGACTACTTTTCCTTTTGTAACTCATATTTCTCTTCAATTTATTTAAAGCTTCACTTATATATTCCATACTATATCCTCACTTTAATAATCTCTTCCTAACTAGATTAAATTCCCACTCCAACATCTTTTTGTCAGAAGTATTGGTCATTATACCATGACCCCCCATTAATATTCCAAAACATGCACGCTGATTGGCCAGCATGCACGTTGTAAATCGACTTATACTAATGGAAAAAGGTCTGGTCGCCCGGACTTTTTCCATTAGTATAAGTCTTTTTTTAAAACACTGTCTCGCTATGTTAAAAGAGTTTAACATAGCGACACAGCTTTAAAATAAGCAACGGAGATCTCCGTTGCTTATTTTAAAGCTGTCTTGCTATGTTAAACCCATTTAACATAGCGAGACAGGTTTTAAAAAAAAAGCAATGGAGAAAGCAAGATCTCCATTGCTTTTTACTGTTTTGCTATGTTAAATGGGTTTAACATAGTGAGACAGCTTTAAAATAAGCAACAGACATCTCCGTTGCTTATTCTAAAGCTGTCTCGCTATGTTAAACCCATTTAACATAGTGAAACAGTAAAAAAGCAACGGAGATCTTGCTTTCTCCGTTGCTTTTGGCCACAGCTCTGATGTACTGCGTAGGCATGTGCAGTACATCAGAACTGCCACGAATACCAGACAGCTGCGGAAGGGCAGCAAAGAGGCATTATACAATGCCATTATTTAAGAAAAGTAATTGTTTCTTTTCTTAAATAATGTCATAGTATAATAGCAATAACCCACTTCTGGGTGTGGGTAATCGGGATTACCGGTTGTCTTTGTTTGGTCCTCGGGCCTCGGGACCAAACCACGCCAACCGTGGGTAAATCCCGCATTACCCACACCCAGGCATGGGTTATTGCTATATTATTCTTCTGAACTCACTATAAGGAAGGGATTTTATCAAATGACCAGGATGAGCACTGCCAGCTTGCAAAAAGCTATCCGCAGCTGTTTCCTTATGGTATGGTTTGTACTGCAAAACACCCCTTTCATCTACATAAAATTCAACATCCAAGAATTGCATTTTATTCCTACTAGTTCTAAAAGTAAATTCCAAACCACAAGTATTTTGACCAAATAATTTCATAAATTCATCAAACTCATTAATCTCCCCCTGCACACAAAAATCAAATCATCAAGGAACCTTTTAAACATGATTACATTGTCTTTAAAAAAAAATCTGTAACATACACAAACATATTTTCAAAATGTGCCATAAATAAAACTGCATAGGATGGGGCAAAAGCCGCCCCCATTGCAGTTCCTTCCAATTGCAAATAATCATTTTCCGAAACAAAGAAATTATGCATCAAAGCAAACTCTAATAACTGACAGATATAAGTGGTTTTTGGGCCCTCACCCAACATTTTAACCACTGCTTCCAGGCCCATCTCAATATTGATATTGGTGTACAAGGACTTAACATCCACACAGGCAAGATAAAGGCTTGGGTACCACTGAATCTTTTTTATATTTTCCAACACATGAGAGGTATTTTTAATATATGATTGTACTCTAGGGAGATAGATCTTTAATTGGGAGTCCAGAAAGATGCCTATGTTTTATAAAAAAGAACCCACCCCTGAGACTATCGGTCTACCAGGGGGTTTAGTCATTGACTTTTGAATTTTTGGAATGACAAAAAACCTGGCATCTTTCGGATGTTTCAAATACAACTTTTTAACATCCCCGTAAGCAAAGAATACCAGTCTTTCTCCTCTTTCTAATAACTCCAACAATCTCCCATTGAATTATTTTATTGGATTACCTGATAACTTATTATAAATTTTATCATCTGACAACAATTCCAAAGCCATATTACTGTAATCCCTTTTATTCAAAATCACCCAGTTTCTACCCTTATCCTACTGTGTGAATGCATATTGGTCAGTAACAGTACATAACTGTTTAAGAGCTAACCATTGCTCTCTACTCAAATTCCATGATTTACAGCTTGACATAAAATCATAGTATGCAAATTCAATCTGTTTACAAAGTGCACATTTACAGACATTGATTGCGTTCATATTCTTTGGGGGTATAAAAGAACTATTATAGGGCACCTTAGGTATTTTTAATTTACCATATCCAGTTGAAAAGCCAACATTAGTTACACTGCTTGTCTCAGACTCACCTTCCACACTCTCACATTAGTTACACTGCTTATCTCAGACTCATCTTCCACACTCTCACATTACTTACACTGCGTATCTCAGACTCACCTTCCACACTCTCATTCTCAAAATCACAAAAAACAAATGGATTGGCATGTAGAAAAATGTCCAGCAAAGAATCTTCCATGATATCACTATCAGAATCAATCAAGGGACTTGCCTCATTCTTCTGTAGGCGATGTTTTTTGGCGCAAAAAAAACACCCTCAAATTCAATTTCCTACAAAACACTTTGATTTCGTTAACTTCAACCAATGAAGGAAAAAAAGTTGGCACATATTTCGTGCCTTTAAGCAAAACACTTGTTTGTCATTGTTTCAGATAGCACCAAATCAGAAAGATTCACAATGTCAAGACTTTTTTTAGGTTTTCTCGCTTCATTCCCTATCATGTGCCTCAGAACAAATGTGCCCAAAATAACATCATATTCGGATACCGAACGAATCAAGGGAGGGTTAAAATTAAAGTCATAGTCATTCACCCTCTGTGGTAACAACTTCACTTCTTGGTTCTCTGGGAAAATACTATCAACTGACTGAGTGGAACATACCTTAAACTGCTACGCTAGACAGTTTAATTCCTTCTCCCCTTTCCCTGGACCCTCCTTCCTCTTCCTTTCACCCAATTCTGGTCTTCCAAAACCTCGCCATCATCTGTAGATGCTGCTCCTTCAAACACTGTACTAACATCCTCAAAGGACACGCTCTTCCACCCATTGGATGTTAATTCAGCAGATGATACCAACGTTTCTCGCGAGGATGGACCCATACGAGATCTTCCTCTTCTAAAGCGTATTTGCCTGGAATGCCCTCTTGTTCCTTTGCGTTGCCAAGAAAAAATTAGTCCACTACTATAATCAGTTATAGCTCGAGAAAATTTCTTCTTTTTCCTAGCGACCACCTCGGATTCCATTTTGGCAGCATCAGATTTTATATCAATCAGTTTGCTGGAGTAATTGGCCTCCGAGGTGTCATTAATTAATGTCTCTTGTAAATGTATGATATTTATTCATACTTTCTCATGGGCACGAGTATTTCTCTTAATGAGAATCTTTAGCCAGTTAGTAGTACAAGCTAATGTGACAGATTTCCATTCTTCCAGGAGGTCAAATTCCTCCTCTGAAAAATCATATGCTGGAAGCCTGTCAACTCTTAGCCCCCTGGGAGTTAAATTCACATCCACATATTTTTGTAACAACTTAATATCATAATATAATGACACCTCTTTCTTCAACAATTTCTCCAGCTGCTCATACCTTTCATCTGTTCAACTGTCCATCCCCATGGACCATGGATCATTTTCCAACATTTTACTGTCTCTTTCCTTCCACATCTCTATGCATCTAAACCTGCCCACTTCAGTTTGTGTTCTAAAGACACCTGGAACAGCAGAAGCTCCATCCAATGACATGATACAAACATCAACCACACAAGCTCCAGAGGAAGCTGGAACAAAGGAATTCTCCTCAAACATACCTGTCACCAGCCAGATTGTTCCAGACTGTCCACATTTATTGCCCATATTTCTGGTCTGTTGCACAGTATCATTTTATTCTTTCCTGTGGTGAATCACTGTGATCATGTGGGGATGTCTGTCAGTATATGATGACATACATTACAGTTTCATAATTGACATCCTTCTGAAATGTATGCTGACACACACCCTGTTCCTGTAGCGACATTCTATATTTATACCTGCAGGATGTACATTGTGCCCCTAGTACTGGTCCATTGCCCCTCCCCCATAGTTAGGGGTGGTGCTGGGTATAACTGTAGTGTATGTTATGCATATATATATATATATATATATATATATATATATATATATATATATATATATATGGTCGACAGGCCATATGATCGACACTCATTTGGTCGACAGTTCATTTGGTCAACAAGCAAATTTGCCCCCCTCCCCAATGTTGTACGACCCTGGAGTTGATATATATAGTTAGGGGGGGTGGGGGGCACAGCCCCCACATTGGGGGGTGGGGGGGGTGAAGCCCCCCTCATAACATGCTTGTCGACCAAATGAATTGTCGACCAAATGAGTGTCGATCATATGGCCTGTCGACCATGCGAAGTAGACCCATATATATATATATATATATATATATATATATATATATATATATATATATATATATATATATTTGTGTGTGTGAGTGTGTGTGTATGTGTGTGTGTGTGTGTCTATATATGTATATATATCTATATCTATATATGCATGTATGTATATCTATGTATGTCTGTATATATATATATATATATATATATATATATATATATATATATATATATATATATATATACATATATAGATATCTCTGTATATGTGTATTTATATATATATATATATATATATATATATATATATATATTTTTTTTTTAATATATGACTATTGATATATCAGTATATTTCTTGTTTGATATCTAAGCATTATATTATTTTATGATATATGTGTACATATTCTATATGTGTAATTTCATATGTACAGCTACATATATCTGATGTATACACTTTTCATATGTATCTATCACCTACACATCTATATTTGTATATTTATATATTATAAACATGCTGATTCCATAGTATTCTATACCTGTATTGAATGATATGTTTAAAAAAAAAAAAACATTCAGTAGTACAGATCTGATGGAGTAGTGGTACATTCCTCTGACTATGGTGTATAGAGTCCTGGCTTCAAGACTGTCTGGGGCTGATAATTTTTTTGTTGGGCGGAACAAGGGCTGTTGGACACAGAGTGATTGAGGCACTTTTAAAGAGTTGTATGTATTACGTATGAATTAGCATAATTAATTGAACTGTTGGGTATAAAACCTGAAAGTTTTTTTTTATTACATTATCTGATGAAGTGACTTAGTCCACAAAAGCGCTCACCTGATATCTGTTTTTGGATTAAAAGTGTTTTATGTTATTTACAGCCGTGGTCTGGTGCCTCCTTTTTCTGTTTTTATGAACTGACTGTTGGTTGGAGGCACTGTTTGCTATTACCATTTATTTTTTGCTTCTTGTTACATTTCAGTATTCATTGAACAATAGGGCATATGTCCTAACAGTAGGTTTGGTGTAAACATAACCCATTGATTTGTGTGTTTAGATTATTGTTGAAGATATGGTGTGGGGGGGGGGGGTGTCAATTAACAACTTGTATATACTTGCAGTACTCATAACTTTAATGATCATTGCTCTAATCATTACTCTACAGGTACTATTACAATATCCTATGGCCTTGGTTTGGGCAGTGGTATGTTTGCACACAGTGTATACTTCAACTGTCTTATAGCTAAAATGAAAAACAAAATAGCTGTAAAGGTCGTGTACCTCCAATAACTGAAAATATATGAATACAAAGGAGATAAATGGGCTGAGAATAGACGCAATTCAGTTATAAATCCAAGGTGTTCAATCCAAGCATCCAAAATAATCCTCATGTAATACGATAAAAGTCCAAACAGATATTTACTAAAACTGTACAACAACGCAACTGGATAGCATCATGATGACTAATGGCAAGCGCTTTCACCTAAAAGGCTTCCTCAGGCCGTTAGCATTCAAATAAAATACCAGTATTTATAGGCTTTCGCCATGACATCACATCCTTTTAAAAATTTTTGATTTCAATTAATACACATAAATATACACAATAATTAAATACATTTCTAATTTAAAATCTCACAACTTATAAATGCAATTGTATAAATTAAAATTTGAACAATCACCTATATTGCATAGATATTATAAATATCTTTAATAATAAGAAGCTACTAGTTTGTTATGTAGGCTTACTAAGTCTCTTCCTTTTAAGATAGGTTTGATAGGTACCCTATCATTTAGGCCAGGTGGACAATCAGCCCTAAGTCTGATAATCCACTTGGCCTCATTCTGTTCAGTTTTATTCCAGGTATCACCTCTCCGAATGGTAGGATGATAAATCTGGATAACTAAAAATTTAAACTGGTGTTCAGTTGAAGTATCAAGTACATGTTTTGAGAGTGCATTCTTTACAGATTTAATTCTTATGTTATATAAATGCTCCCTAATTCTGTCCTTTAGCCGCCTGTCGGTTTTGCCTACATAAAATACAGGACAAGAACCGCAGGTGGCCAGATAAACTACATGTTGTGAGTTACAATCAGCTGAACAAGAAAAATTAAAATAATAATGTGTGACAGGGTGTATAAAACTAGCATTTGTATCAATGAAATCACAAAAATTACATCTCTGACATGGCATGGTACTAGATTTGTGCATATAATTAATGTGAGATCTGGATTCAAACCGTTCAGAATTACATAACATTCTGTACAGATTCATTCTGTTCTTATATATAAAGTTAGGTGTATCTCCCACCACTTTAGAGATGTTAGGGTCTACCTTCAAAATATCCCAATACTTAAAATAAACACCCTTAATCTGACTGACATCCTGAGTATAATAAATACAGGCTTTAGTTGTATAGTCACCAAACGCTACACGTCTATTCTCGTTGTATATCTGTATATCCTGCTCTCTTCTAGTATAATATGGCAAAGCTCTGTTGTCTCTAAGTTGATCTACGGATGAAATATTCTCTTTGATTTCATCAAAATAATATGATCTCTCTTTCAAATGTTCACTAAGTTTCTGAATTTCCTTCCTATAACCAGCCTCAGTAGGATTCATGAGGGACGCCCTCATGGCTTGTCCTTTGATTATGTTTTTAAATGTATAATTAGGATGCATACTAGTTCTATGCAAAAGGGCATTCCTATAACATGTTTTCCTGTGTACCCCCGTATTTAGTAATCCATTGGGTAACCTTTCTATAAATGCATCCAAATATGAAATAAGATTTTTGGACGCTATCATAGTGATGGAATTCATATGCTGCAAGAAATCACATAATTCATTATATCCAGAGCTCCATATCAAAAACAAATCATCTACAAATCGGGCATAGAATTTGACATGTAACTTGTAACTTTCTAATTTAAACAACTGTTGATTTTCCCAATCTGCCATAACTAGGTTGGCGTAGCTATTGGCACAAGATGTGCCCATAGCTACGCCATCCTTCTGAATATATATCTGATTATCAAATGTGAATATATTATGATACAGAACAATTTCCATGAGTTTACACAAAGTATCCACTTGATAATTTGTCATATGTTGATGAACTAACATACATCTGCGAATACCCTCTATGCCTTGTAAGTTAGGTATAGTGGTGAATAAAGATTGTACATTGAGAGTAACTAGCCAAAAATCATTGGTGATAGGTACATCTTTCATTTCCTCATATAACATAATGAGGAATTGTTTAGTGTCTCTTAAAATGTACACGTACTTTTCTACTATGGGTCGCAATTTCGATTCCAAATACAATGAGATGGGTTCAGTAACCCAACCCCACCCAGCCACTATAGGTCACATGGGCGGACAGTTGGGATCCTTATGAATTTTTGGGACACCCTAAATACATGGTATCAGGGGTTCATCTACTACACAAAAAATAAGTCATCTATCCTGCCCTCACCATGATATTCATGTAGGAGTTTAGATGTTTCATTAATGATTTTATCAACTTGTTTCTGGCTAATTCTTTGATAAAACTGTATATCACTCAACATATCATTCATGTTTGATATATACTGTTGAGTATCCATAATTACAGTCAAACCTCCTTTGTCAGCAGGTCTGATTACTATGCTGGTATCATTTCTTAATTCCCTTAGAGCCAATCTCATTCCATGGTTTAAATTGCTATACCATTTCTTATTTCTGTTATTGTTATATACCTTGTGCAATTCCTTTTCAACCAATTAAAGGCTTCTATTAATGTATGGTTGTTAGGAATGTAAGTACTCGGTTTTCTAAATGGGTGGACAACATTAGTGGTGGATGTACTACTAAAATCTAATTTTAATTGTATGTTCCTAACAAATAATTTCAGATCTAAAATAGAATCTGTAATTTCACTTTTATTTGAGGGTATAAAAGAAAGCCCTTTTTCCAATAATAAAGTTTGATTCTTAGTTAAAACCTGGTGTGATATGTTCCATATCAATGATTCACTGTTTTCTCCCATATTTTCTTTAAAGTTGGACCTGTATTTTCTTCTTTGTTTAGCCTTCTTTTTTGCCTCCCTCTGCTCATACAGCGGTCCCGCCCCCCTTTTCGAGTCTTGGAAATGGGGAAAGGGACCATTCCTTGGGGGCTATCAGAACGTCCTTTAGTATTAATGTTAGTTTTTCTTTTTACTACTTCACCATATGTATTAACTTTGGGAGTTATGAGTGTATTAGGAACTTTATTAGAATCACACAATTGATTGCGTTTGTTATCAGTTATTAGATCCCTATGATCATCGTCTGTTGCTTCTAAAGTAACTACAGGTGTGGACTCTATCGAATGTATCTCTGCTACAGTTGTAACAGTATTGTTACCATTAACATTTTCAATAGAAACACATTCATCAAGTCTATTACTACTTCTTATATTTCCTCTGGCAAAGTCAGTAAGACCAGCATTTACATGCTGATTATAGCGATCTTTACTTTTTGAATTATTGTACAAGCGCTCATTTCTATGATTGTCTCTACCCCCATTTGTTTTCGCTTGTCCGTTGAGTGCATTTCTCTCTTTAGGCCAGGTAAAGACTTGAGCATTTGCAAAATCAAATGTCTCTACGAATCTTATCTTGGCTAACTTAATCTTATCTTACTTCTGCTCTGTTAGCTTCTTTTCGAACAAAAATATGTTATCCAAAAGTTTATCAAACACCTTGTCCATTATCTGTGTAGGATAAGTCTCTTTAACATGTTTTAGTTGCTCCCTAAGTTTATTACGAAGTTCATTCTCCTCCGGTTGGAAATATTCATTCATTAATTGCATATACTTTACGCTAGTCTCAATATTTATCAACTGCCATTTGTATAATAAGTCTGGATGCATCATACCTGTTGTCGGCATTTTTAAAATACGAAGACCTCTAGGGATGATTTTCCGTGCGATGCATACTTCAAAATGCTGATGCTGCATTTGAAGTCTCTTTAATTTCATGAAATCCAACTCCATATGATACGAAAGTGTAGACAAACCGCTGCAACTGCCCTCGTTGGAATTCTCCTCAGTACGCGGATCAGCAACGTCATACGCAAGCAGCGGGTTTTCCAAACCAGCAACACAGTTCTCAAATCTCCTCATATTGTTATTATTCTCTGGTTTATACGGGAGCTCAATAGAACTCATAGCAAGCTCAGCCATAACGACCAAACAGCAAATAAAAACAAGTAAAATGAAAAACAAAATAGCTGTAAAGGTCGTGTACATCTTATAGCTAAACTCTACTTCTCTCACCTGGTAGACCAGTGGAGAGAATGTTTGTTAACACTACCTGACTGTTTCTACACATATTCCCAGATTCCTAGTTAAAATTATGCACATAACTCTCAATCTCTAATGCACAACATCTGGACAAAGCTTGACAACATGGGGGTACAAATAGTGATATATTTTGAATATTGCTCTTATAAACTTTTAGACAGTTGTTAGAGTAACAGGATTTGTTTTAATATACATTTTCTGAGGGATTTGAAGTCTGACACTCAAACGTATGTCATTATTTGGTGTGTGAGATCATCCCAGTGATTTGCCAGGAAAAAAAGAGGGACAGGCCAAAAATATGAGCCAAATATCTGGACATTCTAGGAAAATCTGTACAGTTGAGAGGTATGATTATGCATACAGCTTACTACCACTCCCAGGATTCGAACCATGGTGGTGTCTGCTAAAAATAGAACAATTTTTGTTTCATCAGAGTGAGCTTTTCAGAAACCACTGCCTGTTTCTTCACTGTTTTCTGTCTAAGTCCCTCTTAGTTGTACAATCTGACCTTATAATTACAACAGTCTTATACAAACATTCCTAGACATAGTTTTATGTAGCACTGTGTGAAAAACAGTGGTTGACACAACAGTACTATTCTGATATCAGGTCTTGGTGAAAGCTACATGTCAGGCCATACAATACCAGAGTAAACACAACCAGTCCAAGATTTAAAACTTTATTGCCAGGCAGTTACAGTTTTCTTATCTGAAAGACCCGTGGGGGAATGTTTGTTAACACTACTTGCCTGTTTCTACACATATTCCCAGATTCCTAGTTAAAATTATGCACATACCTCTCAATCTCCTAATGCATAAACTCTACACAAAACTTGACAACATGGGGGTACAAATAGGGGCATATTTTGAATATTGTTCTTATAAATTTAGATAGTTGCTAGAGTAACATGATTTGTTTTAATATACATTTTCTGAAGGATTAGATGTCTGACACTCAAATCTATGTCATTATTTGGTGACTACAATCCTGGGATCATCCCAGTAATTTTCCAGGGAGAAAGAGGAACAGGCTAAAAATATGAGCCAATTATCTGAACATTCTGTGAAAATCTGTACAGTTGAGAGGTTTGGTTATGCATACAGCTTACTACCACTCCCAGGATTCGAACTATGGCTGTGTGTGCTAAATATACAACAATTTGCATTTTATCAGAGTGAGCTGTTTACAAACTGCAGTTTGCGTCTTCCATGTTTTCTGTCTAAGTCTCACTTGGTTATACAACCTAACAACAGTCTTATACAGACATTCCTAGACATATTTTTTATGTAGCACAGTGTGGGTAACAGTGGTTAACACAACATTACTATTCAGTGAATGCAACACTAAATGCCATACAATACCAGAGGAAACACAACCAGTCCAGGATTTAGAACTTTATTGCCAGGCAGTTATGGTTTTATTTAAATATCACCTATATGGGACAATTACTGTCATATTGTCTGGTTTATTCAGTACAACCCATACACAGTTTTTATACTGCCAGGTGACTTTCTACTACTTTATATTTATTTGGTATGACTACTACATGCAGGATTGTTTCACACCAGCCTCGTGATGCAGCCTTTTTCAACCTACTTGCATGAGCTTCCTGATTCACAGCCCACTCAGCTGCAGCTGTAAAGGGAATAGAGAAATATTTAGGCATACCTATCCATCACATACACAGGCTAGACTTTGGTAAACAGTTATTGATATGATGCTTACACACTGCTGGGACATCACCCCTCTGCCTTGCTTCTTGGACCCACTTGTCCAAGAGCTCCCTCTTCCTCTGCTTCAAGTCAGTATAGTGTTGCTGGACCTACTCACCAGTCAGAGGGATACCAGTGGCACTGGTAAAATTACAGGCAAGACGGTCCCAGGCTTCCATATTGGGAGCCCCAGTATTAGCCCTGCAGCAGTGTCTAGTCATGGTACTTAATACTGAGTCACCAAAATAATACTGATGTGTGCATAATGAACATATACAAGCTTCCAAGTTACAAAAAAAAGAAAGACATTCTGCCAACAGTACATACTACTGATGTATAAGAGCAAAACTGGCATGCATATGCATAAACCAGCAAATAAATGTAATGAAACAACTGGAGAGGCCGCAAACATACATCACAAAGAGGATCCTAGGCCTTAAACACTTGCCCTATATGGACAGATTTCAAAAACTCCAACTATTCTCTGTCTCATATCACCTACTTTGAGGCGATCTCTGCTTGACTTACAAAGCCATGTCTGACCCAGCTCTGTTAGAAATGCTACATTTAAGGAAATCTCAACCCCTGCACACCATATGCTCCAGAGACCTCAACCTCATTACCACAATCAACAGAATATGCTGGAGGGAAAGGTTCATAACCCAGAGACTGCCCATGCTATGGAATAGATTTCCCATACATGTCAAACAGAGCACCTCACTGGCCCTCTTCAAGAGAAATCTTGATGAGTGGATGGAAAATAGAAAATTCACCCCGGGGATCACTCCAGTGGCTCCGCTTGACAGAGGCACTGGGAACTAAGGTTGGGTGGCACGATGCCAGGGTAATCCTATGGGCAAGGCTTGTAAAGGCTCCAGGGCCATTAGCCTAGTACACACCTATGAACTTATGAACCTATGGTTATTTACCAGGAGTCCTACCATGACCGTGGACTCCTGTATGCCCCAGCGCTGTGCCAGGAAGCGCATGCCCTCACCAACACCTGCCATACTGCCTACAGTGGGAATCTGCAATCAGTTATGAGCTGTATTCCCACCTATGGGATTTAAATATGGTTGATTTCCCACCCTTTCCTGTGATTGGATGGTTTTGAATATGCCGAGCTAAGCTAAGCTATGGGCAAACCTGCTTAGCTAAGGTTGGCAGTGCTTAAAGGGGCAGGTTCAGCACTGCTTACCAATGGGTAAACCCACTTAGCAGGGCAACTCATTGCTTAGCAGTCATATTTACACAATGCTTACACCAGATAAGCAGAAATGTGCAATGCTTAGCATTGTTTTTTTTTTATTTTATAGACTATCTGCTGTATGGGATTGATTCATCATTCATTACATATTATAAATTTGTTTACTGTCCCTGACATCCCCCAATGTGCTTTCATTGCATTTATTCATGTGTGACTTTTCTGGGGCACTTGCATTTATATGTGGGTTTCACAACTTTATTAAACTGACACCTCAAATCTGGACCTACTACAGCACTCTGGTTAACAAATACATGTTATTTAGTAGCTAATTATAAAAAAATGTTTATGTACTGCTTTCACATATAAAATGCAAACTGGCTACAGTGGGGATCAAACTAGCAATGGCCGCTTGCAAGATGTATGCTCTAACCACTAAACTATTACCATACTGCTTATGTTGGATGTCTCTTGCTATTTAACTTCTTGTGCTGTTTAAGCTGGACTAAGCACAGCTAAGCAGTGGGCGCACTCAAGCAGCTATACTTAAACTTTATTGCATGTATAAAAAAAAATTATTTATTGTGTTTTTTTATTTGTACCCTTCAAAATATCCATGCTAATGCTGAACCTGTTATTCTATCAACTTTCTGCTTTGTGGGACGATTTTCCCCTATGGCTTTGTCCACATTCCTTAATTTGATGGGTTGGTGTGCGCTATGTGCTTATGCTAAATCTGTTATTCTATCAACTTTTGCCTTGGTATGGACGATAGTCCCTTATGGTTTTGACCAGATTTCTTACCCTGACAGGTTGGGGGTGTTATCAGCATTCTCCCTTGTTTTAAATTGCCAAACAGCAATTCTGATGTGCAGGGGGGGGGTGTGTATTGTGAGAGCATTGCTCTCAGATACAGCCTCTGCACTCGTGCACAGAACCATGTTCATTTTGCAGCATGGCAGCATGCCTTAATGAATACAGAGATGAACTTTGCACAAGACATCCAGTCAAAATATGTAGCATACATTACATTTATATATATGGAGTAGCAATAATGTCTGAGCATAATATGCAATATATAAACAAAATTATAAAACAGATATTATGTACACAAATATAACTGAAGCAAATAAACTCTAGTTATTCCAAACAAGTAGAAAACATACTGTTTGTGGTATTTAGAAATTACTACTGCAGTTCACAATACTGCAGGTACAAATCTTGCAGCTAATCTCTGGTTAAACAGTTTAAGGACAGGCTCTATGAGGGCATGTTTGGCACTGCTTATTAGATATCAGGCCAAACTGCAGTAGTAGTTTTTGTCTTAGAAAGCACCTTCAGAACATGTTCATTTGAAAGAGTAAGAATAAAGGACTTGAGAGTTTATGGAATTACAATAGTTGCTTCAGGGATAAAGCTTGTACTTCATTTGTCTACTGGTATATTTGCAATGTCTGCTGGGACTATGTAGGTGTTGTCATTTATGTTAAGTTGTGAGCACTGCAGGGTGTTATTTCCTAGTTTTGTAATGTAACTAAAGAAGGTTAGATAATTGTCCTTAGCTTTGGAAGCCAATTTAAGTTCAAGATTTGCCTTACTAGCATGGTTGTAACACAATCTCTAATAAAAGAGGTCTAGATCTGTTGAATTATTTGAGTTTTTTTCTCATTGCAGAGGTTAGAGTTCTTTTTTTTCTTATTGCAGAGTTTATTTAAGCTGATGGACCACCATCAGGGTGCTTTGTTCTTAATACTCTTTATATGTTGTACCAGGGGCACTTTGAAAAAGTAAGCATATAGAGATGCATTGTGCTTTGTATAATTATATTAACTGACATAGCATCTGACATTTCACTTTCCCATGAAGTGCAACGTGTTATGACATCTAATCACACACAATAACCACATGCTATGGAGTGACAGCTGCTGATAATCAACACTGACATTCCTTTCCATCAAACTGCACTACTGAGATTATGTTTCTGTTAATTATTTCTGTAAGTGTTGTAAAAAATGCTAGCATGCCATCTATATTGCACATTTTATAGAACATCTCAAAGCACGGGCCACACTATTTCATCACATCCTTTCACGGGAAACAAAGACTCACCATGAAAGGGTGCTGCATTATTTAATCTGTAAGGACCACTGCAGTTGTAAGAATAAAATAAGGTATGTAGGTTTCATTTCTTTGTTTTTCTGGTTCTTATGTACCCTTCTGATGATGTTTATATCATATGGCAATAATGAGAGATAAAATAAGTAGCGGAGAAATATCTGTATTATACAAGGAACAAATGTGTCAAAAAAAAAAAAAAAATATATATATATATATATATATATATATATATATATATAGCAATGCAAGGTATCCAAATAGAAAACACAAAACTAATTTCAGAGCTCTCTTTAGGAAATCACTGTTTTATTATGTTTCCATACAGAGAAAAGAAAGTCCACCTTGTGTAGTACAATAATTAAAAATGTATTATGCTCCTCAGTGCTTTAATAAACACTAGTGTTTTAATTCATCAATCATTTACATCCCACAAGGTTTCATTCATGCCAAAGTTAAGTATTATTAAAAACTGTCTGTGCTTCTGCTGAGGCAAGAATTCTAATTTTGCTGTCTTCCTCTGTAATAAGAAAACTACACATATAATTAGTAAACTTACACATCTTGCTATCTGTCTAAGACTTATAGCTAGTTTCTAAGACTGTAGAGGCAATGATTCAAAAATCACATAGATACATTCTTTCATATACTACCCTCTCTCATACTATAAGCAATACGGGTAAGATATATTACAAATATTCTACATTAACTGCTCTGAAAATTTACTGATCAGCTTCATCAAAATGAAAACTGAACTTGCAAGCTCTTCAGATACTTTACCAGAGGAATCTTAACCTTATGTAATCTGTATAATTAGTCTTCAAAACACTGGAGGCACATGTATTCAAAACAGAGGCTTATTTGAAGAAACAAAGGAAAATATGGCTCACTTCTGTTTTTTTAGTTCAGAAACTTTTTACAATATTGGTAATAGCATAGAAGTTCACAATACTTACATATAATTCCACCCCATAGGGTCATTCTCACCCAACCCTCCCAACAACAGGCTGCAAATTCGAAGTCACAGCTACTGGCTTGGTTTCATGTAAACAAGCATCCAACCTCAGGAAGTATAGTTGCACACGTCCGTTAACATAAAAGTAGATGTTGAAATACATCAATGTTGTAGTCACTGTAGCCATGCAAAATGTATCATTCCCAAGGATTATTGGATATCTGGTCAGTCCATAATGCTTTGGGCTCCTTTCTCTTACTCCATATATCATTCCTTAGTAAGAGAGTACATACTTGCATAAGAGAGACATAATGGGCAGGTGAAATTGCCATTGAGGGCAAATCAACACACAATGTGGCATTACAGGCAGACTCTAAACAAAAACTTCAGCAAAGGATAGGGGAATGGAATGCAAGACTGAAGGCACTTGGGATGAGACTAAGTGCAGACAAGGCAGCTGTAATAACAGCAAATGGCAGAACTCAGAATAAATTGAAAATTGAGATAGAAGGGAAGATAGTAGAACAGGTTAATAGCTTTATGTATCTGAGAGGGTGGTTGAGGAAGAGGAATTCTGAAAGTGGAGGTCAAAGCTATAATCCAAGGAGCTGCAGCCAATTAGCACTCAGTGTCAGCCATAGTGCATGACAGAAGAATGGCCAAAGAAGCTTAAAAGTAATGTGTGTAACACAGTGGTGTGGTCAGTACTAGTCTATGGTATAGAAATATAGACAATAAAGGCAAAACAGTGGTCAAAGAGAACAGATTAAGGTGGTTCAGGCAAATGTGCAGAAAATTAGAAGACAATCTGGTAAAGAAGATTTTCAACAGACAGGAAACAGGCAAGAGAAAATGAGAGCATCCAACAATGAGATGGATTTATTGTGTGAGAAAAGACATGTGACAGCCAGTCATGACTGTCAACGAAGGAAGGAGAGTGGCATTGAACTGAGAGAGATGGTAACAGCTGACACAACTCCCTGACAACAAGTAGAAAAAAAAATGCTAAAAAAGGGGGTTTGATGACGATGATTGTGAAGATTGAGTAGAGATAGGTGAAGGCTGCCAGCCTAGCCAAATAGAATTTGATACATAATTTTGCCATTTGTAAATATAAATGTAAAATACAGGCTTGTTTCTTAAATGAAAGAAAATACTGTAAAATGTTTAACTTCAAGATTGTAGCAACATTGCCATCTGCTGTAAGGAAAACTAAGTCAAGCATTTCAAATCTTTGTTTTGAAGTTAAAATTATTTCAAATCTAACCTTTGATCTGTAGAGCTCAGAGTCAGCCTGTCTGGGCTAGCCCATTCTTTCGATTGTTTCAACTTAAGGAGCGTACATATGAAATGTTTTTTATTGTTGCAGCTTCCTAAGCAGGTGTTAGCTTGCTAAATAATGTAGCCTGTTGGCCTGGGAACCCCAGGCTAAGTGTCAAAATGATGTAATGTGTATACTGGGAAACCTAAGTGTCAAACATGATGTAATCTGGGAGGGCCCAGCAGAAATGTTTGTTAGTGATTTTAAAAACTATTGCTCAGAGATAGACTGTAAGCATTGCAAATGTGAAGAAAATTAGAAGACAATCTGGTAAAGAAGATTTTCAACAGACAGGAAACAGGCAAGAGAAAATGAGAGCATCCAACAATGAGATGGATTTATTGTGTGAGAAAAGACATGTGACAGCCAGTCATGACTGTCAACGAAGGAAGGAGAGTGGCATTGAACTGAGAGAGATGGTAACAGCTGACACAACTCCCTGACAACAAGTAGAAAAAAAATGCTAAAAAAGGGGGTTTGATGACGATGATTGTGAAGATTGGGTAGAGATGGGTGAAGGCTGCCAGCCTAGCCAAATAGAATTTGATACATAATTTTGCCATTTGTAAATATAAATGTAAAATACAGGCTTGTTTCTTAAATGAAAGAAAATACTGTAAAATGTTTAACTTCAAGATTGTAGCAACATTGCCATCTGCTGTAAGGAAAACTAAGTCAAGCATTTCAAATCTTTGTTTTGAAGTTAAAATTATTTCAAATCTAACCTTTGATCTGTAGAGCTCAGAGTCAGCCTGTCTGGGCTAGCCCATTCTTTCGATTGTTTCAACTTAAGGAGCGTACATATGAAATGTTTTTTATTGTTGCAGCTTCCTAAGCAGGTGTTAGCTTGCTAAATAATGTAGCCTGTTGGCCTGGGAACCCCAGGCTAAGTGTCAAAATGATGTAATGTGTATACTGGGAAACCTAAGTGTCAAACATGATGTAATCTGGGAGGGCCCAGCAGAAATGTTTGTTAGTGATTTTAAAAACTATTGCTCAGAGATAGACTGTAAGCATTTTGATCTTGGACATCCAACTCAGCACTGCTTATGCTCTATGTAAGTAAGTTACTTTAGAAGTATGTTTTCTTGCAACAATAGCTAGGAATTAGAAAATATTAGATTAAGTGTTTTTCTGTTATGTCAGAACTGTACTACTGAATTATTTTCAGTTTCTGTGTGATCTCTGAACTCTTGAATAGCACTGTTGTGTAGTAGTATTGTCTTGTGTTTTTAGTATTTATTATTAAATATTTTTAAACCCTTTTCAACTGTGGCTGGTTTATGTAGAGATAAATTAAGCTCTAGAGTACATTGCATGCTCATAAGTGATCCTGTACTAAGCCCTTCCAATAGGCATTGATTGCTTAGTTACACTACTATTGTATAATAATATTGCACAGTAATAATTGGACACCATTTTAAGGGCCTTTGGGTAGCTGATAATTATTAGCTGGTGGTGGCAGGAATTACTACCGTATAGACTGGGTATAGGGGCACAGCTGGAGAATCTGTGTCAGCCTTTCCCAGGAGTGTCTGTGAAGTTGTGTAAATACTTATCTCAAAGTGTGTATGTGTGTGTTAGCTATGTGGGCAGGAACACAAAGCACTGGTTGGGCAGAGAGGGTACTGGAGGTTAGTTTGCCAGCTAGGCTGAGATCTGGACCCTTAAGCTGTGCCAGTGGGTTGTCTTATTGGGGCCCTGGAGAGCAAGGGAGCAACCAGCCCCAGAATGACTGCGATCTTTGTAAGCTCTGAAGGGAAATTGCAATTTACTGTGTGTATTTGTTATCCTTTCTCTTATATAAGATGCCCTTTCCGGTGTTAGTGGTGAGGACTGAGGCTCCTTGACTGCTGGGCCAAGGCATGTGCGTCACAATGATGATGATGATGATGATGATGATGATGATGATGAATTGGCATATGAAAACTGAGAGCTTTCTTGCTTAAATGGAGGTCTAAAGTCCAAAAACTCTATAATATTTAGATCAAAACCAGCAGTAACTTTCACTTCAGGATGGCAAAAGTAAAGTATTATACCCTTCCCCATCCAAGGAAAGAAGAGGAAGAAAAGGGGGTAAGTTAAATTACACATCTGTATTATGTTCTTAGGTTCATAGGTTCATAGGTTGGTACTAGGCTATCAGCCCTAGGGCCTATACAAGCCTAGCCATAACAGTTCCCTGGCTATTTCTTCCCACATTATTTACTTTCCTGGAACCCTGTCTAGCAGGGCAACTGACGTGATCCCTGGGGTGAATTTCCTTTCTCCCATCCAATCGTCAAGGTTCCTCTTGAAGAGGTCCAAAGAGGCACTCTGCTTGACATGTATGGGCAATCTATTCCAGAGTCTGGGGAGTCTCTGGATCAAGAACCTATCCCTCCAGCATGTTTTGTTTATTGTGATGACAAGGTTTAGATCCCTGGAGCATGTAGCTCTGAGGGATTGGGATTTCTTTAAGTGTAGCATGTCCAACAGCTCTGGGTTTGACATGGCCTTGTATGTTAAGCAGAGATCGCCTCTGAGTAGACAATATGCGACAGAGTATAGCTGGAGTTTTTTAAGGTGGTCAGCGTAGGGCATCTGCTTTAGGCCTGTGATTCTTTTAGTGAGGTATTTCTGAGGCCTTTCCAGTTGTTGCAGATGTCTTGGGAGGTACATACCAAATGGGGCATTGTATTCTACAATGGGTCTAATGAGGGATGAGTACAGTGGGACAATGACCTCCTTTTTTCTGAATGAAAAGCCCTTCGTGATGAGGTGTGCCACATAGAAGGATTTCCTGACTGTTGTGGCGATGTGGTTATCGAAGGTGAGACCACTGTCCACCTGTGTCCCTAAGTCTCTTATCACACTTTCTGTGTTTAGTGTGCTGCCACCTATATGGTAATTCATGGATACATGTTTTTTCCCAAAGGGGATAACAATACATTTCTTGGCATTGAGCTTGAGCCCATGGCTCTGGCACCAAGCATCTGTTTCTATAAGGCCCTTTTGTAGAGTATCCACATCATTTGGGGATTCAATAATGGCTCCCAGTTTGCAGTCATCTGCAAACTTTGTTAGCCAGAGTCCCTTAGTGTTGACCTGTACTTCAGAGAAGTAGATGCCAAACAAGAGCGGCCCCAGGACTGAACCCTGAGGTACTCCACTTGTCACTTGTCTGGAGCTGGATTTGGAGTCGGCTACTTTTACAGTGTGGGTTCTATCAGTAAGCCATTAATAAGTTTATCTATGATTCCAGAGTGGGGGATGGTGTCAAAGGCCTTGGCAAGGTCTAGATAGGCTGTGTGGACCACCTTACCCTTATCCATGGCTCTGGAGACTGATTCAAAGAAGTCAATCAGGTTCAGGAGACAAGATCAGCCCTTCACAAACCCAAACTGGGTGGGGTCCAGTGTTTGAAGGTTGCCAATGTCTTTGTTTGTAAGATCACTGCTGTTGTAGCCATAACTATATGGAATGATTGATGTAGCTTAGGAAGAAAGGGGTGATAGGGAAGGCCCAGAATCTAGAAGCCCATGAAGGGATAGCTTTTGCAAATATAGCTCTAGCTCTGGACCCTCAATCAAGTTTGTAGTGCCTTGTAGAGGTGTACGCAGAACACCATGTAACTGCCTTTAGGATAGACCTAAAGTCCACCCCTTTTAATAAAGCCTCAGAAGTAGCCATAGTTCTGGTAGAGTGAATCACTGACTTACTGAGGTGATCTTGCTCCCTCATGAGTGTAACAATGTTTGTTAGCCTGAGACAACCACCTAGAAATGGTTTGTTTAGAAACTCACTGTCCTTGTTTTTTTCCATCAAAGGATATAAAAACTAGGTTAGATTTTCTAAAATACTTTGATTTGTCCAGGTAAAGTCTCAATTTTCTGTGGGCATTAAAGGTATGAAAAATGCTTTCTCCTCTATATTGGGGTTCAGAATAAAGCACAGACAGATGAATGGCTTGGTTCAAAGTAAATTTAGAGAAAACTTTACATAAAAGATTGGGCGGTTCTGAGACTCATCTTGTCCTTGTGGAAAATCAAGAAAGGATGTAAAGACATAAGGGCTTGCAATTCAGATTTTCATCTAGCATAATTCAAGGCATCAAGCAAAGCAGTCTCCTTTGTTAGAAATTTTAAATAAGCACTTTCTGCAGGGTCAAAAGCAGAGTTAACTCTCCCCAAAGAATATTATAATCCCAAAGTAGTATCATGTTTTTATCTTGGTGGCCTAATATGGAAAACCCCATTTCAAAAATTGCTTAACTTGAGGTTAGAAGAAAAGATGGTCCAAAAGCAGACAAGCAGAAATAACTGAAAGTTTGACCTTTATGGAAGTGTACAGTAGGTCAGAAATGAGTAAATTCCACAGATACTGAATAACCAGAGTAGTCCCTACTTGGTATGGGTCGTATTCTCTGTTATAGCACAAGCTAGAAAATCTTTTCCATTTTTCTATGTTTGATTTTGTAGTAGCTGTTTTTCCTAGCCTTTAATACTTGCTGCATGTCTTAAGAGAAAAAAAAAGCTGCCTAGAAGGGATAAAAATTCCATCAACAAAACTATTAAATAGAGATTTTAAATGTGGGCTCGATTAAGGATCCCTTGTCCTGTGTGAGAAGATGCACTCTTTGTGGAAGTTTTGGTAATTAGACTTAGATGCAAGAAAAGGCAAAAACAGTATTGTCAGGGCCAAAAACAGGGATACCAAATGTATCCTTGACAAGTACATTAGGATCTTTAGAACAACATTAGATATCAAAGGAAGGGGGGGGGGGGCACAGAGAAACATTCCTGTCCATGGGAAAGAAAGTATTCCATATTCCTAGTTATTTTTCAATGTTTACTAAAACAGTGCTATATAAACTGTCTGCTGAGAAAGAAGGGAAGCAGATCTAACTGGGAATTTTTCTAAAGATGGATAAAGTCAAAAAAGACTTTTGGGTGTAGCATCCACTTGTAAAGGTCTATACAGTATCTGCTCAAAATATCTGCTGTTGCATTCTTTTCTGAAAGAATGAATGGCCTACAGGGTGTGGTTGTTCTCTATTGCCAGCTTCCAGGCTATTGTCACTTGTCTGCACAGGGATATAACTTTGTCCCCACTTGTTTGTTCATATACCACATCACTGTAGTATCTGTTATCAATCTTTTGGAGATTTATAAACTTGTTCCTAAAATGAGGCTACCTCATGCCCTGAACCTTGATGCCTTGGAACCCTCCTTCACACAAATGTTAAAGCAACTGTCATGACTTACTGAGGAGTGAGGAGGATTAAGGGGAGACAAATATAGGCACAGATTTAGCAATGACTTGAGTGACCCATCATATGAGTTCCTGCTTATTGAAATCAAGCACTGGTATCTAGTAGGATAAGGGATGAAGGTGCTTTATCCAAATCAATTTGAAAAAAAAAATGGATTTTCCTCATATGTAGTTGGGCAGATGAAATCATTCGAATGGAGATATCCATTATCCCATAATTTTGGGAAACTTTGTTGCACTGCTGTGATGGGCCAGAGTCAAAATGTGAACTTGATAATGTGACTCTTTATCTGGATGTAGAAATGGAATGAAGAGGTGGGCTTGCCTAGCAGTCATCTTTAAAGGACTAACTTGTGAGAGGGGTTTAAGCAAGATTTTTTTTCAGATTTAGCTTGAACCCCAGACTGCTGAAAATATTTATAGCAAATTTAAGAGCAGCTGTTTTGGACTGAATTATGTGAGAGGAGGTAATCTTTCAAATATGGAAAAATATTGTTCCCCAAAGTCTACAAAAGGCTATGACTGGTTACTAGCTCCTTCTTTTGTGAAAACCCTTTGGACAGTGAAAAGATCAAGGCAAACACACAAACTGAAAGTGAAATCCAAAGGCAAAGAATCTTAGAATATGTCTGTGCATTTTATGAATTGGGATGTGCGGGGATGGCATATTTTATATCCAAGGTTACCAGAAAAAAAGAGGGAAATAGTTTGTAAAGTGACCGTCTTGAATTTTAGAACCAAAAGAAAGAAGTTTGGCTTTCAGTGGTCCAAAACTGGTCTCCATTTGCTTTCCTTTCTAGGAACCATAACAATTTTGCAAGAAAATATTTAACCCTTTAGGATAGAGACTTTGGTTCTATTCCACATTGAGAAAATAGATCTGACAGAACCTGGGGAAACAGATGGATCTAAATTTTTGGTGCATGATGGTTCACTGAAGTCTTGACTATTTTTAGAACCCATACATCTGAAGTTATCTTTTCCAGAAATAAAGGATTTCCTGCAATTTGGGAAGAATGTCCAGGGTGAGAAAGGAGAGAGACCAGGAAGGCAAATATAGTCATTAAACTAGTTTCTTAGCTTTAAAGTTTTAGGGTGTTTTGAGGTCTGACCTTCACAAAAGATCTGGAAACATCCTCTCTCATCAATACCGTGTGAACCTCCCTTACCATCAGAAATTATGATCCTAGTTTCTTCTTTTTAAACTGAAGTCTGATGTACAGGCTTAAGGACTTGCTGATATCCTGAACAACAGTAACCTCCTGAGGAGGCAATTTACTTAGTGGGATAAGGAAAAATGGGTGAATGATTTAAGAGCTGCAAAAGTACCTCAGGGAGGATGTCATATTCATATTCCCTGGATGCCTATTTTAGCATTGTTTTCTTTTTACTTTGAGAATGGAGGTCCACTGATATTCAATTGCCATGGTCTCATGCATTAATTGTTTAAGACTCTTAATCCCTTCTAATCATTTTAATGATTTTTGCCTCTCCTTAAGGTTTTTTGAGTAAACAAAAGGCAGATTATACAGGATCTAATATTGTGCTGATCCTCAAAAAAATCCGACATGGATGAACATCTTTATAGTGAATCTGCCCACTACACATACATTTACCTTTCTAAACAGACACAAGCAAATCTGAATAAACCTTTCTTCAGAAAAATGAAGGTCCTCAACAGGAATACCTATCTGGCCATTTCTGTTGCTGCAACTGACTGCTGCACTCACTGCAGATGAGAAGTCTGCTTATGTGTGCTAAATGGCAAGAAAAGGCTGTTTTTTTTTTTCATGCCCTTGAGTCCATCTTATACCAGCACATTCTCGTGTGTTAAGGGAGGATGCATGGAGTGTGAGAAAAAAAAAACTTTCTGTATTTGCTTGGTGAGATACATCCCATTTAGTTAGAACTTCTGCAACAGTGATATAATGAAGAACATACATAAATCATTAAGCAGAACTCCTGCTTAAGGATTTGTGTATGTTCTTCATTATATCACTGTTGCAGAGCATACACAAATCCATAGCAGAACTTTTATGTGAGTGTCCTAGTCATCTACATGGCTGACCATGTCATCTAGGTCTGGATCTACATATTATTCATATGAATGCATACTTTATCCTTCTGTCTCTGGAAGTCGCTATTGGTACTATGTAGGATAGATGGTAACACTGCATAATAAAAAAAATCCTTTGTGGCTTACAGAAGGCTTTTTTTAATCAAATAGAGAACACAGTATCTGTCTATACCCATTGTCAAGTATATTGTTGGCAAGTATCTGGCATTACCAAGACTGAATGTCAGTTTGTCAGTGCTGGATGTAGGGTAGTCACATCTAACTTTGAAATGCTGTTTAATTTCTTGAAGCCATAATGGAATTATGAAACTAAGAAAATGGTACTACTGGGATGATCCATTCACTCTGTGACTTCTGTTGCTCATAATTTGACGATCTTTTAAGTTCCTTCTTTTAATATTTGTTTCTGTGACTCTGAACTCTTAAACACTCTAAACTCTTAGTCTAAACTTCCCTCGATATTGTTTGTATTTTATATGCTATTTATTTAGTTTTTCCAGCCATTTCAGAGAGCACTCATTTATTTTTTGATAGAAATTCTATTTTTCCGCCTTTTTGACTTTTAACAAGGATATATTTCTACCTGCACTTCAAGTAGAGGTCCTCTGATCTCTCCTTTATGAAATTCAAATTACAAGCTAACCAAAGAACATTTCCATATTTGTATGGCCTCAGCACCTTAATATGATATATTTCCTCTACCTTTCTTTTCACCATTTGTCTAATTCAGTTATGTCAAATAGTACTAGCCACTTAGCTACTAGCAATAGGTTACTAGGCAATAAGAACATCTAAGGTAGTCTTTGATGATTAAACATTTGAACAGGGACTGTGTTGAAAAGTTTTTTTAGAAAGGTAATGTACAGAACCCAAGATTGCTAGCATTTTAATGATATTGGGGTAAATAGGAAAGATGTGCACTTCAGTTTTGTTAGACTTGACATTAGTAAATAATAATGCTATAGAAGTAATAAGGTTACTGATAGCAAATCTTCACTTGCCATTAGTTGCAGTCTAGGTGTACCTGATAGTAAAAAGATAGTCTAAAATAAGTGGAACATTTTAAACTGATAAAGTGAGGTGTTCAAGATATGCGGGAAAAATAAAATTTGTAGAAAGAAGACCCAATGGTTTGAAGGCTATTTTGTGGAAAGTTAATCTTCATGAAAACAGTAATTGTCAAACAAGTTTTAGTACCTTCATAGGAAGCTATTGCCATTATTACATCAATGATAGGTCTTATATAGTGGTACCTAGCTCTGATGAGACAACTGTAGCTAAGTACTATGATGACAATTTATTTTGTGGAATAGTTTATTTATCCATTTCTTCAACTTGCACTGCATTTAACGAGGACAAGAAAGTCAGAAAGTCATAGCAAAGAATTTTTTTAGCACTGTTATATTTCTAGAAAGAAACGGGTTGGCTACACACTTTATAGATATCATACAGTGTGATGGAGACAGTTTTAATTTTATGTTAGAAATTGAAAATTAGAGGGATTGCTGAGGTTAAATTCCACAGATTCCTTTTGTTTATGTATTCTTTATCTTTTACAAGTACATTAAAGCTCAGACTCCAAGTTAGGAGATAAATAGAGAGATGTGATTTTACATTTTAGGAATTCAAGATATGATAATCATTTTAATCTAACACAAATTCACTTCAGTAAGTATTCATTGCAATCTATCCAATAATTCTTGCTTTGATCTGTTTTAAACTGTGAGAGTGAATTAATGGTTGTTTTTAAGATGTCTTGTTTTAAGAAGAGAAAAAAGCACTTAGTAATAAAATAAGTAATTTTTAATCAGAATAACCTAAAATTTGTTTACATGCCGTAGAATCATCATGTGTGGTACATAGTTTTATTAGTCAGTGGCTAGCCTTATTCATTCACTGTTCTGTTGCCTCAATACCACAACACATCCTTTCAACTTCAGTCTTATATTAGTTTTATAATTCTAGTCATTCTATCTTGGCCTTCTGAAATCATCTGTTGTATGTTCCTCCTGGTGACATCCCAGAAATTTTGCCTGTTTCATTTTTTTGTATCCTGCTCCTTTTCCTCGGTTTGGTGACTAATACACTTTTCATTCCAAGAAATGTATCTTAAGCACTCTTCTTTCCCATTTCTACCAAGGTTTTCCTCCTCATCCATTATAAAATACAGATGTTCCAGGAGATTTCTCCTTAGTTTTAAAATTTATATTCCCATATTTCTACAGGATTCTTGCACAACTCTTAACTCCATTTGCAGATCAATTCCAACTTCTCCTACGTCACACCTCCCTCATCTAGTGTCAACTTTTTTTCACAACATTGCTAGTCTCCTATGTTTAAGGCACCACCTTTTTATCAGCCCGAGTATCTGATCTACAGTTTTGTGCACCTTTTATGTCTGATATTCTTACTCCATATGCTAGCCTTTTCTCTTCCATATCTTCGTTCCCCTTGCTTCAAGGTGTCTCTTTCAGTCTTTGTCTTCATGTAGTATTCTATTTCCACTCTTAACCTGATTTTGCTTTTTTTTGTCATGGTGTCTTTCTCATCTTCTTCCCCCTTTCTTTATTCCATTTTCTTCCTGCCTCATTTCCTTAATCCATTTTTCTCTTAGCTTCACACAGCTCCAATATAGTCCACTGGGTAATCCAAATTATTCTGTGAGCTCATACAATGTCTTAAATACCATTTGTACCTTGTTGACCTGTTTTGTCATTTCTTTTCAACTGTTGTCACCTTTCATTAATTCTTCATTTTTAACAAAGCTTAGCATATTTTCCTGTTTAAGACGTAAAAGGATTACTCAGAGACCAAAGATGGGAAAACATTTTAGAAATGACTGGAAAGAGCTAAAATGGAGGGTAAAAAAGTACAGTAATATTAAATCAAATGTGAAACCAGGAAATACAAAAGTTATCATAAATTCTCTAAGAACTTCAATGAAGAGGCTGGAAAGGTATACGCATTAGTCTATGATTGCTGACTTTCTTGGGCACTTATTGGATTAAAGCTAAATTAAGCACCCCTATTTAATATACTTATGTTCATTCAAAGAGAAGGGGATTCTGATACATATCATATGTTAGATGTTTTCAGTGGAATACATTCATTTGAGTGACCTAACTTACCTCAAATGGGTGTAACACTGAGTTGTAATGTCGAATTTCTCAGTGGTGAATGGTCGGAATGTCATACAAAACACTGAATGTGACATTTCCAACCACTCTACCACCTAAACAAGTGCTACCATGGGTCAAAAAAGGGGGGGGGGGGTATTTTGCATTTCACATAAATTGCATTCAGAAATAGAAGAATTTGCTGCACTGCTTTCGAACATTTAATGGTCGGCCATCCACCAGCCGATGAATGTATACTGTTTTCAGCATATATGTTTATAGTTGAATGGCAAGTATAATTGCTGTGATAGAATGCATATACAGATGATCTGAATATGAAAAGATATTATTTGCAATGTCAGAGGTACAACAGGTCTGACACTTGCCTTATGGACTGGAAGGCTATGAGTTCTACTCATACAGCAGGTGGTAAGATCACTGGCATTGCAGTCCAGCTTTGGGGGAGTGCTCAGTTCATGAGGATGTTCATTTCCCTTTTTAATAACTTTAGTAACATTTTCTCTCAATTTTTTTTACCATTTCCATCAAAAATATATCCTTCAACATTTCATATCATTGTTTTTGTTGCACAACAATCTGAAAAACTAACTTCTATCACTTGTTATCTTTGCTCTTTAAAATCTTAAGAATACAATATATAATCTCTGTATGTCCTTATACTATCTCTTTTATATATAAAATGTATTTTCTTTCCTACCTGCAAATCAACAATTTTAATAAAGTGTTTGCATATTTGGATATCACATCCTTTCTTGGCTCTTATTTTTCTAATATTGCAATTTTCAATCCCCTATCATAATGGGCACATTGGGCATGACAAAATGTTATATTTCTTCAAGAAATAGTGCTCTATTCTTACATTTTGCTGTTGCATAAATTACAATAACTCTCAATATAATACTTTCCATTTCTAATATCAATTGTTTAACATCTTCCAGGCTTTACTACAACAATAATGTTTAAACTCTAAAACATTAGCACAAAACCAGAATAAAGATCTTCTCCAAATGTTCAACCTACTTTCCCTCCCCATAATATTGCAACCATTTTTGTACCTCATTTAACTTTTTAATATCTAATAAAGATATCACATTGCATGCATGTTCACTATACCATAAAGTAACAATCTTCTTTTTTATGTAGTGTACTATTATCATTTAGAGAAATAATACTTTACTTAATCTATCCTTTTTTTCATTATTTTTTCAGTGAAAGTTTTATTTTCCTTTTTTCCTTACTCTTTAGCAGTAGATACTCTTTGTCCTCTCTCATTTGAAATTTCCCTTCTTTCTTCATTACCGTTTAAATTTTCATAAAAATTGTACTAAGTATTATATACAGCAACATTTTTCTACAGCTTCTATACCTTGAATATCAGACACTATCTTCATTTTCTTCTTGAACATCCTGCTTTTCAGTATGTACTGTCTCTTACTGTTCATTTCCACTTTCATAATTCTTTTGTTTCCTTTATTATAAGCAAACCAAAAATGCACTGAACTACCAAAAATTCTGCAAGACATTTTACAATTATTTATTTACTCTTATTGTAATTATATATTAGCTGCTCATTGGAACCACAGAAAAAGTGTGTCTTTGGTTGGCCATAATACTTAACAATCTCTAATTTTCCCATTAATAATCATGTGGTAAATGCACAGTTTTGATATCACAATGATGTAAATGTTCATCCACATCCCATGTCCTTTTCCATGCATTTCTTTCGTCAAACCATTTTTAACTTCATAAGAATTTTTACATTTTCCTGAAAATTATTGGCTTTTATTTCATCCAAAGTGATATCTGCAGTCCTGAGCTGCCCACACTTTCACTCTCTTTTTAAACATTTTATGATACCCTCTCATGACATACTGATTCCATGGCTCACAAAAAATATTTAGCATATAAAGATAAAAGAAATCTTTCAGCCCCATCCATCATCTCAAAATTTAGTTCAGCAAAACTTTCATTCCCTGTGTGTATAAAAGCCCTAATGTTTTCTAGCATTATTCCCAAAGTATATAACATATCATCCCATATAAAGTATCTGTTCAAAGCTTTGTCTTTTTTGATTCAGTCTTTACAACTAGCTGCTGTTTCACCACAATTTTATTAAAATAGCACAGCTTTTTTCTGTCTTAAAAGCAGCAACAGATGCATACTTTTTTCTTTCTACATCTCCATTTTTTAGTTTTTTTTCTATGACTGCTCAACTCAAACATTCTGCATTATACACATAGCACTCTCTGTCTGTGACCCTATAGCCTGCAGAAGCACTCTTTACTCAAAAAAACTGCTCAGGATATGACACTCTTATTACTTGGTTCCAACCTGTTTACATTTCCTCCAAAATATCACCAATGCAGCAGACTAAATTTCATTTTCTACAATATGTGGTATCCTTTTGGTCATCAACATCTTCACTCTGCTGAGCCTGCAACTCAGGTTTACCTAACATGCTATTCTCCTCCAAAGCATCGATTGTTCTCCTTTCTGGAAGTTGACCAAAAGCCACACTAGCAGAAAACAGTAGGGGCCCTTTATTGAATACACTGAAAAGAACATTATTTACATATTTATAAAATTTACATATTACAAAACACTCTACATTTTTTCTTACTACCGCCATTTCCTCTAGTCTGTTTTCTCTAAGACTCGCATTTAATTAATTTCTATATATTGCTGTTCATTATCTCTTATAATATCTTCATTGTTATTCTTTCATAATTGACCCCCCACTCCTTCTACAACCATAATCTGATTTTTTTGCAATATATCTGCCAAAATCCATTTCCCATTAAACAAAATTTCATTCAAAATCTCATTCTAAATAATCCATACTATCTTTTCTCACATATTATTCATTTTTATTCTTTCTTCTTATTCTTACAATGTTTATACATAATCATTTTCATATATGTATTGTTTGTGTCATTAATATTCTCAAAAACTTTCTTCACACAATTTTTCTTCCAGAGTTTCACCACTATTTCACACTTCAAAAAATGCACTGTTGTCTCTTGCTCCCCCAAAATAAATGCACTCTTTCAGCTTTCTTTATGTATAGCATATTTCCATTTACTGGTAACATATTTATTACCAGTCTCCATAGGAAATCCTGCCACCCTACTATCTTGGTACACCGCTTTTGCCTGACTTTAATGGCTTTACTCACTTCTTGTGGTAAATGTTCCCATGGACTTACATAAGCATTGTTTCATCAGATTATTTAACTGCACCCTTTTATCTTTATCTATATCATCAGTTTTTTTGGATTTCCATGTTAGTATTTTTTCTTGCCAATTTTACATTTTTTCACTCTCATAGTTTTTTTCTTTTTTTCTTATTCTCACCAACTCCCAGAATTTTGTGTACTTATATTTATACCTTCTCACTATTAAATTCTCATAATCTTCCTTTACCCACTTTAATACACTATGCAAGATTAAAGAAGCAGAAAAAAAGCAAATGGATGTATTGACTACAATCCTCCTTCATCTTCATTGACATACAACTTACTTCTTTCACTGGGTTTAGTCTTGAACCCCATAAGAAAGAAAACACCAACCACACAATTTCTTTCTCATATTTTACTGTGATCATATCAACATTTGTCATATATGTAATTGTTTTCCATTAAAACCAAATTCACCTGATAAACCATCTTTCTGAGCACTAATCTATGTCCTTCACAGAAGACATATTTCTTTGATTTATTTTATCAGTCCTTCCTACTGCATCATATTACATGTTGTTGTTGTTGTCTTTTGGCTTTTCCCGGTTAGGGGTCACCACAGCGGAACTCCAGTCCACTAATGATTGGCAGTAGATTTTGACAAATGCCGAGGTGCCAGCTCGATGTTCAACCTTCAATGAATGCACGCCCATTTACGCATGTCTTTCAAATGCCCACCCAACTGCGGGGAGGACATGCAGACTCCACACAGAAGGCACTCCCTACACTCCAGCCGAGAATCGAACGGGAGATCCTTATGCTATGAGGCAACAATGCTACCGCTGCAATACCGCATAGATATAATTTTCTTAAATGTTATGCCTTGCAAAGACCATTCATTGAAAATTGCATATACCCAATTTTAACCATAACACCTAAGCCCTTTCTTTTATCTTTGTTCAAAATTATTCATATATCTTTTAAACATCCAGCCAGACAACCCAACACTCCCCTCATCTATATTTTGTTCTTAGCAATTACAACTCTGTCATCTCCATATGTCAAAACTATCAATATCACTACCTCCTTTTTCATCACCTGTCTAGAATCTTTCATTTCATAAGCTACTTCACTCACTGTCACATTTATTACCAATGCAAGCAGTATTCCACTCATAGGAAATCCTTTTCTTATACCACACTTCTTACTTATTTCTCAATTCAGTCACCTATTCACTAACACTCTAGTTCCATTATTTTTATATGATATACACCTAATTGTATTACTTATTCCATACTTCTCCATAGTATCCCACAAAGCATCATGTTCTGTGGTATCAGCAATACTAGTTGCTTGATTGAAATTGCACTTTAATGAAAATCAAATGTCCAAAACGATATGAACAAAACAACAGTTTACCAAAACTGCAATTTGTCAAGTTCCCTTTAAGCAAAAGTGATCTGGTAGTGCTAGATGCAGGACTACATGTGTGTGGTAGTACTGTTCATGGAAAATATGCAGTAAGTTAACTTTTTAAGTTTAAGTGTTTGTTAGCACTTTAACCTTGTCTATGCAGATCACATTACAGTTATGATCAGGGAATTCACCTCAAACAGTCACTGTATTGTGATCTTGGAGTTGGTATATAAAATGTGTGGGGGCTGTGGGGGAAGCCCCCCAGATGGGGGTTGCAGGGGGGCTTGCCTCACTGCTAAGACATAGAATATTTGTTTTTATGTGTTTTATTGTTATGTATTTGTTTTTTCGATGTGTTGTGGTTTGGTGCAGTGAGGTTTCAGATTGGATTTAATACTTGGCAATAATTTTTTTATTTTTAAGAAGGTATTATATAAACAAGTTTCTGGAGTTGCAATGGGAGCAAAAGTAGCTCCAGCTTATGCTAACCTTGTAATGGCCAATTGGGAAAATAATTTTATTGATAACAATAATTTTGGAAACAATATTTTATTTTATCATCGATACATAGATGATTTAATTTTTCTTTGGCATGGTACACTGCAAAAGTTTGAAGAATTTGTTGATTTTTTAATACTACTACAACTTTTTTAAAGTTTTCCATAGGAGGGTATGGAGAAAATTTAAATTTTCTTGATCTGCATTTGACTTGTGATAACACTTCTAAACAATTTAACAGTGAAATTTATAGAAAAGCAACGTTTGCAAACCAGTATTTACAGAAAAATAGTTTGCATCCAAATCACATGAAAAAAGGAGTAGTAAAAGGACAACTTATTAGACTCAGTAGGTTAACTTTGCAGGATGAAGCCTTTTCTAAAGATGTTGAATTACTTATATCCTTTTTCATTGCTAGGGGATATGATTTAACATGGTTAAAAAATATTGTTAAAGAAGTGCTGACACTTAGAAAAGACAAAGCTTCCCCTATACTGTTTTCTCATTTAACAGTTTCTAGAACTAAGAACAACATTTATAATAGAAAGTCTAATAGTTCTGAAAAAGAATTTTCATGTGCTTTTATTTTACCTATAACCAATGAAATGTGGTCCATCAAAAAAAATAATAGTGGACAACTGGAAAGTCCTTTTGGGCAACCAAGAATTGGTAAATGTTATAGGGGAAAGACCTACATTCATTTAAAAAAAAACTAAAAATATTAAAAACATTCTAAAATGGGGAGTCCAGGTAAGTGAAAACAATAAAAACTCAAAAAATGTAACTAAAGGTACCTACGCGTGCAATAATTGCAGACTGTGTAGGTACATCAGTAATAGCTCATCTGTCTATTTTTCACACGTAAAAAGGACATATTGGTCTAAAAATTATTATACATGTAGCACTGAAAAAGTGGTTTATACAGCTCAATGTTCTACATGCTTTAGTTTCTACATAGGTATGACTAAAAGATGTCTTAGAAAAAGGATTAGTGAACATCTTTTAGCTATTAAAAAAAAGGATTTAGTTAATGCTCTGGCTAAACATTCCCTGGCATGTAATAATTTAAAAAAAATTATTTTGTCAGTTTTGGATTCTGTTCCCTCGGGAGCTTTTGTTGGTGATGTTTAAGTCCTTCTAGAATGTAAAAAATCACTTTGGCAGTTGCATCTAGGAGCTGACTTCTCTCCTGGATTGAATGAATCCATCAATATAAAATGTTTTTTATAAATGAGACATAACTAAAAATGGTATGTCTCAAATAATTATAATATATATATAGATATACATTTTTTTAAAAGAAAAGTTATATCGTTGAAAATAATATTCTATATTTTATTGAATTTTACTGCTATGTCTTTAAGATACACATCTTCTATGATTTCACGGAACATGTGACTAATTTAAAGTGTATAAAATTTATGTGAGTGGATGGTGAATTATTTCTGAAGTTCACAAAAGAATAAACATGAATGAAAGCGTTAGATTTGTGTCTGTATTTTTAAGCCTATTGGACATATTACTTGTTGTTCTTTTACAAGTTTGTTTGTGACTTTTTAAAGTTCCTAAATAAGGTTTCAGATTAGTTGGTTTTCACTGTTGTCGTCTTGGATATTTAACTTTTGTTAAAGTGTAATTTAAATCAAGCAACTAGGACCTGGTATCAGATACCTCACTAATATCACCTACAATAAGTTTCACATCTTCCCTTTTACTTATAACATCATCCATAATTTATCTCGCGACCACTAACAGTTCTGACATCCCTTCCCTTTTATAACATATATACTTTCTTCCATAATATCCCCCATCCTTCTTCCATTCTCCTCTGAATTCTATCCATCCACAACCCCTTTTTTCCCATTTTTGCACACGGGGTCAGGGTGTCACTTTTTCAGTGACAATCATCTAGAGCCAAGGTTTATATAGCTGGGTGGCTGGCCCTGCCATGGTAGTTTTTCCATACCACACACTCCCATATACACTCACTCTTATGGCCAGTTTAGAGTATCCAATCTACCTGCTGCATGTCTTTGGAATGTGGGAGGAAACCAGAGCACCCAGAGGAAATGCACACAAACACAGGGAGGACATGCAGACTCCACCCAGCCAAGAATTGAAACAAAGAATGTGTTGCTGTGAGGTGACAACACTAACAGCTATACCACTAGAAAAATGTTATAATCTGTGTTATTTAGCATGATAGGTCTCCAATTGTTTATTTCATTGTTCTTATCTTTCTTCCACATAAGTTTTAATATCCTACAATATAACTTTTCATAAACAAAACCTTACTTCAATTATTCATTCAGTACAATTATATAATACCCTCTTTGCCAGCCTACTAATTTCTTGCACATTCCATACCCTATAATATCTGGACCTGATACTGAATCAACATTTATTTTCTTAAGTACTCCATTCAATTTACTAATAGTAATTTCTTTTTTCAAATTCTAACTTAGCTTGTTCTGGAAATTTCTTTATTTTACATTCTTTCTTATTTTTCATTCTAATATTCTTATAGATATTTTCTACATGCTGTACTACAATACTCATAATTTGCTCTTGTGTTTTTTAGCTCTAATTTTACATTTTTCATTCCTCTCATTATACTAATATCCTAATTTACTATTTTGCCCAACTATGCAGATGATTCTCCCCTTCTCTCTTGTAAATTTGCCTAAATAAAATGCTTTAATTTTCTATCAATGCCTTTATTCTTTTTTTATATCATAATACTTTCTTGTATTATTCTCTAAATTCTCTAATATACCTCTATACATTTTCCCATACTTCACATTATCTTCTTTTCTTACATCATACTGCCACTAGTGGAAAAAGACACTTTTTATACTTCTTTTTTAAATTCAATCCACCACTCAGACCAATTTTTATAGACGTTTTTCATGGTTATATGATCCTTCCATAACTACAATACTTCCCACTCTCCAATTTCACAACATAATTTATCATTTATTCTTGTTATTCTCTTTCATATTTTAATATACTCTCTCTTTTCAATCACCTTCATCTATATTATTAAATGGTCTGAAAAAAGTCAAGACTGTATTAGAATCAGCTATCCACAAAACTTCTGATAATACAAAATAATCAATTTCAAATCCAAGTGGTCTTCTTCTATAAGCCCATTGACTTTTGTTATATAGTGCTGATTTACCACATTTTATCACTTTCTGTATTTTTTACATCTTTCTCTTTCTTTTTACTGCTTCCCTTAAATTATGATTAGAGTCCCCTACAATTAAAATGTTCATGTTAACCACCACATAGTCTATTTGTTGAGACAGATTCTCTCTCTTTCCTTGTTAGTTATATAATATATACAGTGCTCTAATTTTATAAACATGTTCTCTCTGCCTCCACAGTAGTTAACCTTTCCATCCTTACCAACATTACCTCTAGTATTTTACATGTTTTTTTTTTTACATAAGACAGCCACTCCAGAACAACTTCACTTCCTAAGTTCCCTATAATGTTTCCACCCCACACATTTTCTGTTTCAATCTTTTATCACTTATGAGGAATTTTATTTCCTCTAACATATCAGCATTCATATCACATTTAGCATACTATTCCTGCATCCCTATCCTTCTTACAGCATTAATAATGCTGTTCTCATTCACTAAAAATACTCTAAATTGTTGCTTTTCCTATTTTTTGAGTTTATGGGTGATATTTTTAAATGTTTGTTTTCTTATTTTCACTCTTTCCCTATTCAGTGTTTTTCCTGCATTTGTGTACAAATACCCTAGATCCTCATAAGCATATTTTTCACTCATTAGAACTTAAAAAAAATCTTCATGTCTATCTCTTCTTCTGACCTCTCTGTCTTTTCCCCTCTCAATATTTCTGTTCTGCAACAATTTCTTCTACACCTAGTTCATCCTCTTCTCAACCTGCTGCTATCCTTTCTCATGCGTGTTTTCTTCCATTTCTCATTTTTCATTATTTACTGCTTGCTCTTGACAGTCCATCCCAAACTTCTTTTTTTAGACAACCTGCATTCCACTGCACACTGTTTTACTGCATGCCATTTCTCCATGCACTAGTTACATTGCATCATGTCACAATAATTAATTAAATGACAAAATTCCCCACAAAACAATCATAATATAGACTGGTCAGCATATCTTAAAGTACCTCTAAGTCCAGCCACAAAAATAACACCTGGCAAGTATTTTACCATTTTTTTTTTCACATTTCAAAACAGCTTCCATTCTCCATCCTCCTTTCCATAAATTTCACTCATCTCTAACTGTCTCAATGTTATCTAGAGTTTCACATAAACCCTGCATGCATTTTTAATGTCTTCCCTCAGTTCAACAGTTCCAAACTGAAAAATAATGTTTAACATTTAAGTTACTACATGAAAATAAATAATTTTCCCATGGATACATATCCTTATTTTTGTTACACAGTTTCAAAAAGTTCATCATCAATTCCTCATTTTCAAATGTTAAGTCACAAAAAACTCTCTGTCACTATTTGTATACAAGTCCAAATTTCTTGAGCTTTAAATTCCATAACACTGCATAATATCTATTATAGTATAATTTTTTTTGTTCTTATTGTCACAGTTAGCTTTCACATCTTTTTAAAAGCTGTGTGACTTACAGTTTGTTGCATGACTCCTTTTTGCCTGCTGTAAATGCTACATAACTTTTAACTACTGAATCTTCTGTTACCACATCACTTGGCTCCTTCTCCACATTATAATCCACAGCATTTCCAGTAAAATTGCTGTCATCTCAGCCCATGAAACAGTAGAACTGTCTCCTGGATCATTATGCTCAATTGTTTTCAATAGAACTTCATCTGCTAGGCCTCCTAATGACAGTTCTGTTATATGCATCTATCTGATGGACTCACTTTATTCTCCATTGAGACTGCTAAATGCTGCTCATTTGTGTCATTTAACACAAGGAAATTTTTATCTGCATTCTGATACTCCATTTTGAACAAAATTTTCATCAAATTCTCACTTTCCACTAGCAGCCGCTCCATAATTTCCTCTGCTTCTCCATGCTGCTGCTTTCCTTAGTTCTCTTTCTTGCTACTTCTGGCACCGTCTAGCAGCTAAAAAGAGTAGTTTTTTTTTACTGATTAACACTATATATATATATATATATATATATATATATATATATATATATATATATATGTATATGGGTCTACTTCTTTTGACCTAACTTTCATTTGCCTGACACTCATTTGCCTGAGACCAAATGACTGAAATTTCATTTGCCTGACACTTCATTTGCCTGACACTTCATTTGCCCAACAAGTATTATTAACAAGAAAATGGAATATGCCCCCTTCCCCACTGCAGTGTGACCCTGGGGTTATAATATATAGTTAGGGGGTGTGTGGGGGGCACAGCCCCCCAAAAGGGGGGGGTGGGGGGCAAAGCCCCCCACTTACTTTTCTGTTACTAAGCAATATTACATCAAAAGTTAACAATATCATATGAAATGAAGTGGGGGGCTTCACCCCCACCCCCCCAGCTATATATTCTAACCCCAGGGTCGCACTGCAGTGGGGAAGGGGGCATATTACATTTTCTTGCTAATAATACTTGTCGGTCAGATGAAGTGTCAGGCAACTGAAATTTCAGTCAAATGGGGTCAGGAAAATGAGTGTCAGGCAAATGAAAGTTAGGTCAAAAGAAGTATACCCATATATATATATATATATATATATATATATATATATATATATATATGCTTGTTATATACATATTTACATTATTTACAATTATTTGCACTTAACAATGTCACTTAAAATTAAAATTAAATTAAATTAAACACTTCCCCCTACACTTTCTTTCAAAACCAAAAGTGCATCTTCTTCAGAATTTATGCTAATATCTATTTTCTATTAAATTTAATTTCATTCAGTCTATCAGTCCATAATGTCTCTGAAACAAAAATATTATTCTATCCATTTTCTTCATTTCTTTTTCCTCACCATAATAGCCATATTCAATCATGTCCATATTTAATTTTTCAACTTTTATAAAATCCTCCAATATTTTGATTTTGCATAACTCTTCCCATAATTTATTCACCCTCAAACAACTCAAAAACACATGTTCTGTTGTTTCATATTCACCACAATTAATGCATATTCTATTTTGTTTTCTTTTAAATGGCATATATGCTTTAACAGTCTCCATAGAATATCTTTACATTCATATACATTCTTACATTATTTATATCTCATTGTTATTGCTTTCTTTTTATATCTAAATGTTTCCAATGGTTAATAAATTAACATGCTCTATATATATATATATATATATATATATATATATATATATATATATAAAACAGTGTAAGAAAATTCTCTGTGTGGAAGATTTTCAGTCCATATATATCTAGTTAATCACTGTATATTAATCAGATCAGACAATAGTAGTAGAAGTAGCAAACTTAAACTCGTCTTAAGTCAAAACAAAACAAAACAAAAAATAATAATAGAAAATATATAATTGTACTTCAATTCTCAGCAAGAGCATCTTCTGTGTGGAGACATGTGTGAATGGGTGTACCTTCGTTGAAGGTTGTGCGTCAGAGCTGGAACTCAGCACGTAAAAATCTACTGCCAATCATTAGCGGACCGGAGTTCTGCTGTGGTGACCCCTAACCGGGAAAAGCCGAAAGACACAACAACAACAACAGCAACAACATCACTATATGGTCTGAAAATCCTGTGTTTTTTATCCCTCTCTTTAAGATTTTCAGAATGACACTAAAAAGTAATTGATTTCAGTTTTAATCTCACTTCTTCTATAACTTCAATGTATATTGTCCCATATATATAATTTGTCACATTTCATTATTTCATGTACTATTTTGACATCACTGTTATTTTTCTTAGTTATTCTTTATGATCCCTCCACCTGCGCTTCATTTGTTTGACTTTTGACTATTTGTTCTATCATCTCCATGCTCAAATCTCCATTCTCCATTGTTTTTTCTGGTTGGCTAACACTTGATATTCTTCCTATTTCTCCAGGCAGCATACGCGCCTGGATCAGAAACAGGAAGCAAGACGGCCACACTCAATCCCCCCTATGCCAAGGAGTAGTGGAAGTTTCCCAATGCCCTGGCTGAATTTCCTTTGGTAGTATAGATAGCAACTTGTGTCTCTTCGGAAAAGAGGCCACTAGCACAGTTGGACTAACCTGCTCTATCCAGGAAAGATAAATAAATTTCAAATGACAAAGTTGGAATTCTATTTTGGATTAGTTCCTATTTTATAAAAACTTTATATAAATAGCATAATCTTAAGCTTGGCAAAAGCATTAGTGGTAATCCAGCTCAGAAGCATAGAGGCAACACATTCATTTGTTCAGCTGCCAGTCTGATCTTGGAAATGGACTTGGGACAGCAGTAGGAAGAGATGGCAAAATAAACAGATGATGCCCAGTTTTGGTATCTCAGAGGGAAGGTATGAGGAAACTCAATGCTTGTACACCCTCTGCTGAAGGTCAGGAGCTTTGTAGGTTGTCTCAGGAAGTACAGGGTTATAACAATGTCATCCTGATATTGTTACACTAGTTTATCCCCACTAAGAGGGCTAAAGTCAGGAGCCACATGAAGGATGATTCACTGCTCCATGCACACAACTCTGCTTAGGACCCCTTATTACCTAGGACTAATGATGGGTTGCTATGAGGTCAACTTACAAAAGAGTCAGGATCTCCACCCAGTGAAGTGCCTCAACTGCGGTAACCAGTAAGGAGCAGTTGTTGGATTCAGGCTATTGTAATTGGAAGCAAGGAGGAACAGTAAGAAACTGCATGGGGTGTGGGGAGTAAGAAGAACAAAACTATTCTTACAATTTATAAAGACATTCCTTGCTTTAATTGCAGTGACTGATGGAAAATAGGGACAATTAAAATAAATGTATTATTAAAATAATTCAATAAAGTGTTGAGTGTTTGACCAGTATTTCTTTTTTCTTACACAATAATACAGAAATACTGAGGTCAGCTTTTGCTTTATGTTGCATACAAACTTTGTCAAGGAATGACTGTACAGAGTGTAGTTAAAATTCAGTGCATCCATAAAAGCCTTGGCAGCTGCTAGGCAATATTTTCTTTTCATTTAAAGACATGGCCTTCTAGGTAAAATTACATTTTGGTTTGCTTTGTTTAAAGGAACATTTTGTAACAATGTAAATAGGATGCTCTTTTCATGTCACTTCTTATCAAGTCTGCATTTTGGATGGCCTAAAGAAATATTTCACTGGAAAAAAAATTATTTATTATATGAGACATTTCTTTAAAAAAATGCATGTGATGTGCCTATGTGTTTGCAACTTTTAGAATGTAAAAATGTTGTTTCTTTTTTTAACTTATGTTATTTTAATATGACTTATCTCTGCCAGGTTTGCCAGTCATATTCAACAAGTTTCATAACTTACAGTGATGTATTTTTATAATGTGTTTAACCCAAGTGTGTAATCCTTTGACCCTCTAACACCAAATGATCTACACTCTGTAGATAATGCGTGCTCTGTACCTAAAATACAATTAAGGTGAAACATACAAAAAATATATAAATATTAGGTTTTATAAGCTTTAAGCTTCATCTTCCAGACAAAATAAAAATGTCATTGTATGTGCAATCTTTGCATTGCTACAGAATTGCATTTGTTGAAACAGATGTAATTCTAGATAAACACCATTACTGTATTTATTTATCTTTTTGTTATGGAAGGCAATTCCTAGCTGAATAAAACTTCAAGAATTTCTTCTTGATCATACTACATAAAAAAGTTGACCTAATTTCATACTTAATGAACAAAAAAGAAAGAGCAACATTTTAAGTAATGATAAAACACAAAATACTGTCATAGGTTCCATTCTGTTTGTGATGCAGGCTTGCAATATGTTATAGATGCAGAATATGCTAGACCATTTGCAGGTACATCTCTTTTACAGCTGTCAGCTGTTTATTTCATGCCATATTCTTGATGGCATAACATTACTAAAAAGAAGGAACTCACTGCCTTCTACTGTCAATAAGCTTCCAGGTGACTAACTATATGATATTATACCAACATGCATCCAGAATTATTTGCACCAGAAGGAGCTACAAGACTTCTATGTCTGAAGTTATGTTTAGTGAAGACATCTTATAATTTGAACTAAACGACAGAAGAATCAATCAATCCATAACCCCTTTTTCCCATTTTTGCATATGGGGTTGAGGTGTCACTTCAACAGTGACAATCACCTAGAACCAAGTTTTACATTTCCGGGTGGCTAGACCTGTAGTAGTGTTTTTCAACATCACACTTGCACACACACTCACACTCACTACATGTGTTGGGAATGTGGGAGGAAATCAGAACACCCAGAGGAAACCCATGCGAACACAGAGAGGACTTGCAGACTCCACACAGAAAGCAACTCAGGCAAGAATCAAACCAGGGAACTTCTTGCTGTGAAATGTCTCCTAGAACTAATGCTGGAAAATTATGTATAACAATTCTTGATATTGTACTTCTAACTTTAACTCATTCAAGTCTATAGCACCTTTTTTGTATTTGTCCAGTTAACATCCATAGCTCCTTATGACTTCCAGAGCTTTTTGGGTCTGGTTTCCTTAACTAGTTGACTTACTAACTAATAATAGGTAGTTTTAGAAAGAACAATGATTTATTAACAAAAAAACACTAAGACTGCTAATCTAGGATGTGCTGCAGTAGAGAAAATAATCACTTTTTGCCACTTATTATTCATATTTTCATATGTATGTTCATATTTTCATAATTAAGAGACTACATGTTACTGAGGGACAAGTTTTGAAATGCTATGGAGGGAGAGAGACAGGAAATGTATCATCAGTGTCCTTTTATATAACAATAAAATGGAAATGCTACTATTTTTTGTTAGTAATTATGACAATAAACAATATTTTCATATACTTTAAAAAACAAGTGTGCTGCAAACAATACATGGCATCAGGTGATACCTAAATATTGTGGAAGAAAATTATCACTAATATTTGTACTGTAAGTTATACATCTTGAGAGATATTCAGTGTTATTTTTATTGTTATTTATACAATAAAATACATGTTTACATATTTCTGTAAATATCTCAATAAACATGCATCCAGAGAGGAATTTCTTGCTGTTATGCCAAAGCTTATGTCTAACAAAAGTGCTCTAACAATATATGTCTAGGTTGTATAATTTGCAAGGTATGACAACTTATTTATAAAAGTTTAAAAAAAAGTATAGCTCTGGTTTTATGTGCATTTATATTATATTATATTATATTATATTATATTATATTATATTATATTATATTATATTATAGCATTTAAGGAAAGACTATGAATGCACTGACCCATAAAGATCTTTGTCACAAAAGGAGATACTACCAGCACAGCTATCTGGAATTTTGTAAATAATTATATGTCAATGGTGAATATTGAAATGGTTTGCATAAGATGTTTGTGTTGCAACTCTATTAGAACTGTATGTTATGTGTATATCAAACTTGTTTGTACAGACATATGTGTTGAAAAGGGTTTGCAAAATGCTTGTGTTTAAAATGGATCCACAGTGTACCCTACTTGAAAATAATAGAAATGTACATACACTATTGTAACTGTGTAAATGCATATATTTTAACAGTGGAAACTGGGATACAGGAGGTAAACCTCAGTCTAGTAAATTTCAGAAAAATAGCTGAAATTAAATTACTTTATGTCAGCAAGGAGATACAATATCTGTGCTGAGAAGCTTTCTCTTTTGTCTTGAAAGTGTTTTATTGTTTTATGACTTCCAGCATTTGCCAAAGATCTGATGAAAAGCCTTTGACTATGTATTTTTACAGGTAGATGTTAAATGTTACCAGATGCCATCAGTTATTTTGGGCCTGAGGACTAGAAGTCAGATGACAAGAAATGATGTCATTCTGCAAGCTAACCCAGCTGTAATATTTCAGATATTAATTTGAGAGCTGTCTGAGAGACACAACATTCTGTATTCTGTCCTTGAGCTGATAACAACAACTAGAGAAGATCCATTCACCACATGTGCCTTGCTCTGTATGTAAGTTAACAAGGGTGTAGTAATTTTCTTAGATATAGTCAGGAATATAGCAAAGCTTAGCTTAGATTAGATATTTTTCTTTATTTGAGACTGTCCTGCAATGTTGTTTTAAATATTTCCTGGGATATTGAACTCTGATGTCACTGCAAATATAGAATTAGTATTGTCTTGTTCTTTTATTATTTATTATTAAATATATTAAAATCTTTCATTCTGGCTGATCTGTGTAGGGATATTTAAGTTCTGAGAGTACTTGCATATTTATTTGATGACACTGTGTAGGCTACTCCTAATAGTCTTGCTCTTGGTCAAACAAACATATGTATTAATAGTAACATTACACAATAAGATTGGACACCCTTTGTTAAGGTCCTTAATGTAGCTGAAAAGGAGCTGGCTGGTGGCAGTGATAACTACCTTATAGTCTGGGTAAAAGGGGACATAGCTAGTAAACCTATGCCAGCCTTTCCCAAGTTTGGGTGTGTGTATAAATCAAACCAGAAATAGAGTGTGTGTCAACTACTTGGGCATGGACATGAAGCACTGGTTGGACAGAGAACATGTTGGAGGTCTTGGCTTGGCCACTCAGCTGAGATTTCAATTCTATAGCTGTGCCAATGGGAAGTCTTATTGGGGATCTGGAGAAAGAGGGAGAAACCTGCCTCAGACTGACTGCGGTGTCTGTGTGCTCTTAAGGGAAATTGCTCTTGATGCTGAGAGCTGCATCTGGTAATACTGTGTGTGTACCTTGTCATCTTCTCAATGTACATCCCCTACTGGTGCCAGTGGTGAGGATTGAGGCTCCTTGATTACTGGTTCAGTGGTGGGTCATCACAGTCTTAAGGCATTTAAACCCATTACACTTTACAACAGTTTACCAAACACTGCATTTATAATGTGAGCTATATAAACAATCACAATGAAGTCATCAGTGAAGCACATAGCAGGTGATTGTTACACATTTGCAGAATGGAATCAGAAAAGTAAAAGGAAAAACAAAACTGTACAACTTTGATAGGTTCATAGATCCATAGGTATATATTAGGCTAACGACACAAGGTCCTTTTTATATTTGGTGCCCTACAGGTTACCGTTAGGGATATATATAATCTAGGGCATGTGTCATCAAACATTTAGAGATTGCCTCTGTCCATTATTGACATGGGTGACAGTCCAGGGGGAAGTTTCCAATTTCACATCAACTGTTTCAGGTTATGCTTGAACAGAGTCACAGAAGAACTCTGCTTCACATGAATGAAAAGCCTGTTTCAGAGAAGGGTTATTATCTGAGACACATACCTGTTCATCCAACATATCTTATTTATGTCACAAGCAATGTTTAATGGATTGGGTAGCTCCAATGCTGTTTGCTTTGTGGATATGCAAGATGTCCATCAGAGTGGGATCCTGGGATGCCTTTCTTGCCTGACATAGATCACCCCTCAACATGCTGTAGGATTCAGAGAACAGGGATCGGGCTTTGAGGCAATCTGCCTAGGATATGCACTTAACACCCTATATTGTTTATGCAAAGAACCTCTTTGGACATTCTAGTTGTTGCATATGCCTGGTTAGGTCATACTAAAGGGAGCATTGTACTCAATTACAGGTATGATAAGGGCTGAGTACAGTGGAATGATGTTTTTTTTTCACCAAGATGCCATATCCTTATTTAAACTTGAGCACCAAAAAATTTCCTTACTACCTTTGACACATGTTAGTAAAAAGCCAGGTTATGGTCTACATGTATCCCCAAATCCCTGTCTACAGAGCCTACTCTTAGGGGTATGCTATCAATGAGGTAGTTTCTGAGGTAGCTGACTTCCCAAAGGGTGCTATTATGCATTTAAACCAAGTCTATGGCTCCAGCCCTTCCTGGTAGATATTAGTGTCTTGGGAAGATTCTACGACTGCTCCAAGTTTGCAATTATCTACAAATTTTCTCAGCCAAAGACACTTAACATTGGCCTTGACTTCTGAAAATGAGATGCCAAAATGGAGAGAACCCAGCACTGAGCCCTGTGGGTCTGCACTAGTAACCAGCCTCTTTCCGAAGGAAGACACCCTTATTCTAACTTCCTGGGATCTATGTGAAAGCCAGCTGGTAATCCAACATATAACGCATGGGTTTAAGCCTAATTCCATGAGTTTGTGTATGAAGCTTTTCTATGTCATTATTAATTATTTCTATGATAATTCTTTCCATGACTTTGCACAAGAGACTAGTCAGTCTAGATCTGTAGTTTCTGGTTCACAGAAGGCCTGACCTTATGCAGAGGGATGACTCCTGCAGTTCTCCATTCATGTGTCACAAAGTCTGACTGGAGGCTAGGGTTAAATAGTAACTCAAGGGGTACTAATAGGTTATATTTCATGCTATTTAGGAGAGTGCATGTAGGCCTGTTACCTAGTGATGGCTGAAGGGGGTTATGCTCAATGGAATTTCTCAAGGCGTGACCAGTAGACTTGCTATATCTTCTGGCTTCATGTAGGTGGCTCCATTTACAATTGGCTCTGCACACTTTTGTGTACAGCCGTTGAGGATATAGCTAAATAAAACTTTGTGATTTCCCTTGGCCTGGGAGGCTATTTTTACCACCAAATTAGCTTTGGTATACTTGGGTTACCCTGAGTAGTTTGTTTAGACTGATGACAGAGTTTTTATCCTGATGGATATTGTATTTGATGGCCTTTGCTATGACTTTCTTCCTCGTGTTGCCTGGCCTGTACATTTTTATTTTCCACTAGTATGGATTGTTTTTTTTTTTAGTTTGTTCTGAGTTTATTTCTGGTAGGCACAGCTGTCTTTATGCATTTATTAATACAATTGTATAGAGTATCTGTGAGCAATGTCAAATATGCAACTGTGTTCTCAGGGTTTGGGGGGGGCTTGATTTTTGCAGATTGTCACTTAAAAGGAAGTCTGCCTTAAAATAGTGTCAAAATGCTACAGGCTTAATTGGGGACATACATTTTATTTTAATTCATTTCTGCTACAACTATGACTTGGAGTTAAAGGTCAATGAAAGCAGTCAGGTTAGAATTCCAGAAACTTGTGCTTTTACAGTTGGGGAAGGTAAAAACTGTAACAAATCGGTAGGGAGAAGTACCTAATGTATCACTGAGGGCTGGGGCAGACACAGCAAATGGGAAAAACAAGTAAATGGGCACTGGAATGTAGCTTTATGCAGGTATATTATAAGTAGAATGTAAGACTTTAGCAGCAAAAGTGGAATGTTAATACCTGTAAAAGCACTGAAGCACAAACCCCATATCAGAATTTACAATACTGCCACTACTGATTTTCCAGTACCTTTTAAGGCACCAGACTATGCAACAATTTACCACTAATAATGTTTATGGAAAAATGCAGTAATACATGACTAAATAACGCTCAAGTATGGCAGTAGTTAACAGTTCACCCACAACTCTGAATGACAGTTAAGTAGGTGGGTACATATCTAGAACCTTCACTAACCCACAGACTAAAGCCTCAGACAGAGTTCAAAATACAAACAGCTAGCTTTTATAAAATTATCTGACAATTTACAAATCACATTATTAATCAAGCTGAGCCATTAAAGCAGTCAGCCTAATACATCAGCTTTAATCTATTTCGTATTTGTACATTGCCATGCAATGACATGCAGCTCATTTGCATGACAGATGGCAGTTGAGGCCAGTTTACATAGTAGCTGATAGAGAATGCACTTAATTATTACTATGAAATCAGCAGTACCATTTTTTGTTGGTTGCACATAAGCATTGATGGTGCTCTTAATGACCTGCTGTCCACAGTATGATCACAAAAAGATAAGTGATGTAGACGTCCTACATGTGCATGCGTGTGATATGTTTATTTTTGACAAATTTAAAGGATGAAAATGGAAGTATAGGAACAAGATGAAAAGTGATGTTAGTGGAGAAATGAAGGGTAGAACTGAAGGTTAGCAAATAAGGAATGTGCAGGATGGAAGTGGCATAAAGGTAAGTTGGAAAATTAATTGGGGAATTATAATAAAGGTGAGAGAGGAAGTCAGGCCACAGGGGAAGACAAAGATAACTGTTAGGGTGTGTGGTAAACTGAGGTAGTTTGGACACAATGCGAAAAGAGATATCAGACAAACACAGTACAGAAAATAGTAAGGAGATGATTAAATGAACAATGGGGTGAGCATGGATGTAGAAAGCTGGGGAACACCAGCTCAGAAGACAGCATTGGGTATTTGCAGCCATAGTAATTGCCATATGATGCCCATTGGAGACTACTCATTACCTTGGGTACTGAAACAACTGGGCCATGGCTTGGATGATGGAACCAGTGCTGAGCAGGGATGCAACTTGGCTATGTGTTATACCTCCCACAATCTCTGCCTGCTGCTCATAGATGACAAAGGCATTCATTCACATCGTTAGTGATGTAATACCTTTAGCAGCTTCCAATACAGGGCTACCTGAAACAAGTGATGTAGGAAGGGCAGAAGGAGTGGATTTAACTGTGTCTAGCTGGGACCACAATGTGCTGGTTGCTTCTGGTGGCATGATGGTGGTAGCGCTGCTGCCACCATCTATGGAAGGGAGGGATATGGGTCTTGCTGATGGGAGGCTTGCAAGTTATTAGACTGCTGCATATAGCAGTAAAAGAAAGGGAGGGGAGCAGAATAATAAATAAATGTATGTAAGAGAGAAGATAGCAACAAAGGGAAGAGGGGTAAAGAAACACAAATACAATGAAAAACTATAGCTACTACTATGGTGATCTTGATACAGTTAAGCAATTGACTCAAAAATACTCATGGATTTGTAGCTATAAACAGTCAGCAGCCTTCAGCATGTGCAGTCTGATAGACAGGTCTATATTATAGCATTGAATTTTATAAAGTTCGAATGTTTTAATATCAAACCAGTTTTGTCGAATGCTGAAAACAGCGAAGGGGCAGGATACCGAATTCTTTCCCAGGGAAAGAATTTGGTGGGCCGTTGCTGTGGCTTCGCTGTTTTCAGCGTTTGATATGTTGGAACATTACGGGTTGGGTTCAGGTAAGTGTGTGATTGTCTGTAGGTTAGGGTTAGGGGGCGGGTTAGGTGAGTTAGTGTTAGGGAGCGGGTCAGGTGAGTGTGCAGTTGTGTGGACGTTAGGGTTAGGGCGCGGGTCAGGTAAGTGTGTGATTCTGTGTAGGTTAGGGTTAGGGGGCGGGTTAGGTGAGTTAGGGTTAGTGAGCAGGTCAGGTAAGTGTGCGGTTGTGTGTAGGTTAGGGGCGGGTTAGGTGAGTTATGGTTAGGGCACTGGTGAGGTGAGTGTGTGATAGTGACGGAACTTAGGGTTAGGGTTGGGTTAAGGTAAGTGGATAGCTAGTAGTGTATGTAAAGTTTAGTTTAGGTTTAGGTGTAGGATTTTAAGTGCATGTGTGTGGATTGCTGTTTTTTGTGTGTGTTTGTGTTGTGTGTATGTTTCTCGGAATAGCGATTTTTTTCCCCAGGGAAAAAATCGCTATTCTGACTGTTCGATGTTTGCGGATTTCGGTGTTTAGGGTTCGATATTATAACATTCGATCTTTGTAGATTTCGATGTTGTAATATAGACCCCTGACAGACACATGATTAACATATGAGCTATTCAAACAGAACAATAGGCACCTGTAGTCAAACATGCTGTACTGATGTGTGAGACCAATTTACATATACAAAAGAAACATGCTGCCCAGACAGAGATATTTTACTCACAGGTGATAGGCAAATTAAACAATTGCTGTTTTTATACTGAAAGGTCTACTTATCTAATACCTATGATTTTGCATATTTGGACCATTTAATGATGGAGTTGTACTAATGAGGCAGAAAAAATAAGGCTGAACTATTTTTCAGGATAACAGATCTGGGTGAGCAGGAGGATTGAATTACAGACAATATCAGAGGAGAACAGAATTTTAACATCCTGACCAGTGTGTCCACCTAAACAAACAGGTTACATGCACATACAAATAACATTGAGCTATGGCAGTAATGGCAGAAGTGGCACACGTGTATGAAAGGTAAACAATTTTTGAATAAGTCCCTACTACTGTTAGTATGAAGGATGGATACTCACCCCACCAATCTTCCAGGTTCACCAATCTGCTTCTGTGCAGCTGCCTATTCCTTTTCATCTCTTTATGGGCTGTAAACATGAAAAGAGCATTGTGCAATATTTGTGGATGGCATGCAGTGCCATTTTAATTGTTAATCTAAAATTACAGCTCTACTTACAGGTTGTAGAAGCTACCTACTGCCTAACTTCATCCACCCATTAGCATAGGTCAGTGTTCTCCTACCTGTCACCATAATGGTGAGGGCATTGTTCCCTTCATGTGTGGGGTGCCAGTTACACAGGTGACAGCCTGACCCAAACTATTCTAGGCTAAGACAGCAATCGTTGTCATTTTACTCTGTGTCATACAGACTGCTCAGAGGCAATCTGTGAATTGCATATAGAGCCATTTCTGACCCGGCTTTAATGGAAATGTTGCACATTTGTAAGTCAAATGGCACATGAGTCACTCACTCAAAGGACCTTAACCTGGTATGTGACATTAGCAGACCTTGCTGGAGAGACAGATTTGTCACAGAGAGGTTGACCCACCTTTGGAACAGGCTTCCTATTCATATTAAACAAAGCCCCTCATTGGCACTATTTAAGCGTAATTTAGACAATCACGTGGGTAACTAGAAATTCACCCTGGGAGTTCCACCTGTGTCCATCTTGGACAGGGGTAATAGGTGCTGATTTTAGTGTCTGCTTTAACCAGACACCCTTGGGAACATGGGTTGAACTTGGCTAGGCTTGTAAGGGCCCTGGGGCCATTAGCCTAGTAAATTCCTATGATCCTATGAAAGCTCTTCTCACCACCTGTGTGCTCTAAAAGGAGTACAACCTTCTCCTTCTAGCCATGATATCTCACTTTTAATAATCTCAGGGAAAATGTAGCAGAAGACTAGTGCACTAATCAGATCTCATGAGTCCCATGTGCCATGAAATAATGGATGTTGGTGGGTACCTCATTTGCAAAATGCTTGGCTAATGCAGAAAATGTACACTATTATTCTAGCTCACAATGGCAGTTTATGCTGTAAAGCATGGCTGTCCTCAATATCAGTGCATGCTATTGAGGCCACAGTGATCCAATGTCCAGATGGTTTAATATGAAATAGCATTTAACACTCCCTAAAAGCAAAGTTTGACCATGCATGTGTAGTGCTGCTCACAGGAACCCAGACATGTGCATGATATTGAGTAGACATCTGCACAATGCATACCAGGTCTGCTCATCATACAAATTGATTTTCTCAAAAGCAATAATAATATGAGCCCTAATTATTATAATCATCACACCCAGCCAGGTGAATCTACATGATATAGGCATGATGAGAAGCTCACAATATGGAAGAAAACACTGGTACAAGAGTTTGAATCCTGACAAGGGTGATTTTTTTGGGGAGGACTACAGTTTCTTCAGGTTAATACATTGGATTGTTTAAAGTAGGCGTTACTTCTTTTTTTTCCTCAAATATCTTTTTATTGAATGCCTTTCACAAATAAATGCAAAAAGAAAGGATAAACAGAACACAACATAGGAAACTGTTGATGTTACACATTGCTTAACATGGGCAAGTTACTAAACTAGGTATAAACACACTGTACTAAATAAAATCAGATTTGTTAAGTTTACAATAATGAATTCCCATGAAGTTATGCTTATGTTATGACTTAGTCAGGATATTGTTCTAAGACAACAATTCACTTGTACATTATGGTAGCAAATGAGAGTATAACTTGAAACATAACACCAACCTAAATGAAATACAAAAATCTACACTACTATGCCATATATACATATCTACAAAAATGTCACATTAGTTAATGGAATTGCTACTTTTAACTAAAAGGTGTGTTTACTATCCATATGTATTTACATTTGTTTTGCCATTTATGATAGAATATCCATTAAAGATTTGCAATAGTTCTGATAATATGTTTGGTTCTTTTGACTTTTGTGTAAAATTTCTTAGCCAATATATATTTTTTTGCCATGTTCTTGTATTCTGACCAAGATAATTTGGATCTGTCTATCCAGGTAAAGTAAGTGCTACTTCTTATAGTTCCATTCCTTTGTATTATGGCTAATTCTACTTAACCCTTAACCTGCTGCTTGCAGGAGATGCCAGTCTGTCTGTAATTTTAAATGTGTTGGCTAAACTGTATTGAGGGTGAAATTGCAATGGTATTGCATTCAGCAGATTGTATGATTGTAAAGTTGGATGGGCAACACACCCCTGAGCTCATAGTATACTGTTCAATAGTATGTCAGTGTTGTATGCTGAGCATGTATGTCATTAGCCACAATATTTGTAACAGTGCTGTAGTAATGGCCCTGTGCCATTCGTCACTTCTGTGATTATTTTATGGAGGATATATACTCAGTAGCTGACATTTACTTAAATACTGTTGATACAGATATCAAATACAGCATACTATAGGGCCTTGGAGAAGAATATTAGTACTACTAAGATTTGTAAAGCTCATGTAGGAACAAAGCTGCTAATTCCATTTCAATGCATAAAAACTATTGGATAGTTGACATCCACCCGGACACCCAAATTCTCATATGTTGAGAATGACATGTTACTTCAGGCCCTCCATCTAAATAATCGATGGCTCATTGGCCTCCATGAAGCCAACCAGTCTTACTATGAATATGCCTGGGCTGAGATTGCCAGACATGGTATTGTGGTGGGTAGTCAGGACAGAAGGTATGAAATAGTCCACATCTGAGATATAGTTATGATCTGTGGTTCCAGTCACAGAGCAGAAGCCATGACATAAAAACACAGGACAAGAGGAAGTAGGCCACTGACTGAACCATCTCTTACTGAAATGTAGGTGTTCCTGGCCTCTCTTAAAGGCAGCACATTTTCTACAGAACCCTCCAATGTGTTGTTGGATGTTGGGGTAGAGCTGGCCAAGCCCCAAAGTGTATCCACTGTGGATGCCCATGTATGTAGTCCTATTTCAATATACCAGTTGCTGCAAGTCCTTTTTACCTCTTAGGTACTATAAAATTCATTAAATCTGTCTGTTGTATGGTATACAAGTACATTGGGGATCAAACATAAACAACTAGGTGCACAAGGTATAGGCATGGGCATTATTTTTGATTATGTTTATTGTTGTAAAGATATCAGTTGCATGGACAGTTGTGGTGCTGGGTCACACATACAATGGATATTTTGTACTTTGGGGTATTTACAGATGATTCATTACCCAGCAGCAGTACTGTGGAACTGCCCAGTCTGATAATAGAGAATTTGTTGACCTGATATTGATGATGGGGAACAGCTGACATAAGCAGGGATTGCTGAATGTGTATTTGACACAGGACATGTGACCACTGCATCCCCAGCACAAACCATGGACACTGTCTCTATGCCTGTAGACATAAACATCAGAAAGAGGGCAAGCTGATGGAGACATTACTGATCAGGATAGTGGGCTGGCTTCAGAAGACAGATGTATAGCATTTGTAGGCAGAGAGGACTACAGAGTAGGGTTGATAATAGTGATCACCAAGGACATGGTTACCACCCTGCCCTTGAGGTTGTTGTGTCACTGACTGCAACCCAAGGTATGAACAGGAGCACTGTGGAAGCACAAGCTAGTTCCACCATAGCCATGGCAGAGATAGTGAGGTTGAGCATGGGTGTGCATATTGACCTACAGTAATACATGCCCATTATATGTGATTCTTTGGATAGACTGAATCAGACACTAGATGTGATGGGCCAGCTTCACATCGGCCAAATGCTACATCCACAGATGGATGGATGGATGGATGGATGGATGGATGGATGGATGGATGGATGGATGGATGGGCATGTGAGATCCTTCTCCCACAGTACTTGCACTTCTGCAGCAACATCTTGTCTCCTCCAGTGACATGGTATGTCTGTGATAATTGCCATCATTATGGCTGCATCTTCTAGAAGATGCTGGTCTAGTTAACATTACCATATCAGCATTTAGCCAATATCATGGTACAGTCAGTAGAACTCCTAGCAGTGCCAGTTCTCATGGGCAGAGTGTGCATGACATGTTAAACCCTCTGCCATGCAAGCAATGTGCCTGTCCAGGAGACCAAATCACAGTGCTGCCTCAATTGCTGAGACTTGTCCCTCCAGACAGTCAATTACATCACCAGTGACCCAGCAAACCACACAAAAATCAACTGACCCTACCCTACTTCACATTAAATCTCTCTCCATGCTGATTCTAACACATCACATAAAAGCACTTCTGATTTTTACATACCTCAACACTCACACTCATATGCTTTTCTATGAAATATATGCACTTCTGTACTCCCTTCTCCTCCACCTGTGCAAATGATGATAACTATGCCCTGCCGTTTGTACATTGTTACTTTGGTTGCCTATGTGTGATGCACAGAGTGGCTAGCCTGTGCATGGATATGCACAGCCAGATGTGTTTTTTTTTTTTTTTTTTTGCATATGTATCGTTTTCTGTAGTGTATCTACTTAGCTCTTGTTTTCTGTACTCTGAAGTTACCTCTGTCATTGTACCATGGCATAAATTGCAGACCTCCATTTGGCATGATCATCCCCTCTACTGACTCTTTGTCTGTCTCAGCTTTTGCTGCCTGCTGTGCTGGAAACTACTGGTCCTGGAGTAACTGGTTCCTAAGTATAGTATTATGCAACACTGCATCATGGTTAGTATTTTGGCACATATGATGGTGATATATTGCAGAGCACCACCAGATTAATCCAAACAGAAAAAAAGCAGAAGCATAAACACATGCTCAATAATGGTTCTGGTTTTGTGATAGTGTATGGTTGTGCCAAGTGTCTGTCTGATTGTGTAGATTTCTTATGGATGCTATGAACCAGGGTTCAGAGCATATTTGGCATTGTGAACACGATGCCCCTGTGTGAAATCACTCCTCACAAACCTTTGGAACAGGTCATGTGTCTATATATGTGAGTCCTGAAAACTGCCTGGGTGGCCTGTGCAGACAATTTGTGTATACTAAAGACCACCTGGCAGTTGATGAAGTGATACCCTTGATAGTTCACTTACCTCATTTTCATATCACTAGGTGGAGCATTTATTTCACCATGGGCACAGCCTATGGTCCCCAGTACGTCAGAGAAATGTACTATATAAAGAAATAATGCTTGATGTTGGTTCCCTCCTCTGGGGTATGTGAGAATACATATTCTCCTGCACATACTGAAGCATAGCAGTGAGAAACAGGGGGAGTATTCTTAAGGCAACACCCCATGCCCAACATGCACATAATAAAATCCGCAATTAAAATCATTCCACTCTATCATGTTTACACTACTGTTTAACTAACCCTTTGATTTGTGATACAGTTTCACAAAATATTATTCAGATCTCCTAGATCAACTTTGTACTATTTGAAAATTGTAACCAACAATGCTGTCATTTCTATTTGTATCCAGGGCATAACAGATCTGGATAGGTATACATTTTCAGGACTCATATTATTTAGCCTGAAATATGCATGATTCTTGGGGGATATTTTGTCTTATGATATATGATAACTTATCAATATCAAAAATCCAGAGTGGCTGGACCATTGAGCAAAGCCACACGTGGAAATAATCTGCTTTATTTTATTGACATCTTCAACAGCTATTCATTCATTCCTCAGAAACCTCTACCTTCTATCCTCTGAGAGTAAAACTGACAAATATGGGGACAGTGTTACTAACATAAAACCTGTAATGGAAGACAAACATGAGCAAAGGGGAAAATATCAAAACAGTTATCCCATCCATACTATCAATCCTGATTTGTAAAGTCTGCTCTTGTTTCAGAGTAGAATGTATTGAAGCTTAGTTTGCTTCCTTAGTTTTTATTGAACTGTACAATTCATGATTAACATTTGTCATAGATTAAAACGTACACATTTGAGTTTTTGATTATAAATATTCTCATCCATACCTGTCAACTTCTTAGCACAAGAAATCTAGACAAAAACCTAAAATAATGGGAACAGACTTTAAATATTGCTCTTACAGACTTAGAAGGCTGATAGAATACCACGGTTTGTGTCAGCATGCATTTCCTGATGAATATTAAGTGCAAAACTCAAATGATAAATCATTATTCAGTGACTTCAGCCTTCAGTGATTTAACAGAAAATCACAAATTTTATCGGTAAGATACCAAAAATATGAGGTGAAACTTTGAACAGTTGAGAGGTATGTTGCCAATATTGAATGTGTTCCCCTTTATAATTCTCTTTAAGTGCATGATTATCTAAAGATTTATTATGTCAGGCATCCAGAAAAGACAACACATCACTTTTTATATAAGGCAGCCAAGATATTGATTTTTTCTCAAGCTTCAACCCATTACCACTGCATTAAGTACTGAGAGGGGAGAATGTTAGGGATATAGAAACTCAAACAAAGTATCTTCCATCCATCATTTCTCAGGCCCTCTAGATACCAGGTCTTGAAGAAATGTTTTATTGTTTTCTGAGTTATGGTCAGTATAGATAGTTTTATGTTCCAAACTTACTCATATTGAATGTGATCTTAGTCTGGTTCCAGCAGAATTGCCATCATACCCTAGACAAAACAAGCCCGTAAGTTAGGAAGCACAACATCTCCCTTAGTCCTTGGGCTATATAACATTGTTTACATAATTTTAGTGCGCGTTGATTTCCCCTCATCCCCCACAAATATAATTTTCTGAAAAATATCTGCAGATTTACTTTTAAACATGTGGTTCAGAAGCCTTTCAACAAAGAGCATTTGGGAGACCAGAATCATCTTTATCACATGAATCCTGTTCAAAATGACAGTATCAGTGATTTCCAATATTATATCTAGCACCATTAACCTAGTATGGGTTTTGTATTCTGCTCACTTATTCTAATGAGGTCAACTAATAGATATAGCCAGTTAGAATTTGACTTATTACTTTTAAATAGTGTTTATTTAGTAAATATATGTATATGTCTATATAAATATGTATATGTCTGTAAGTATGTGGTAATCTGTAAACCAGGTAGACAGCAGTGGGGTAAATACTCCCAACAGGTCTGTCAGCAATACCATAATTATTGTTCAAATGTAAAAATATTGTTTCAGATAGTAAAACAAATAACAAACAGGTAATTAGACAGCCTTATCTTGTAATTAATGATGGGGGTGTGGCCAATATGGCTTACTAAGAGCAGCAACTGGTTTGTAACCTCTGTAACTGAAAACTTTCTCTGACAGAAAATATAATAAAAAAAAATTAAAATTTAGAGATACCTGTTAGCTAATTTTATTCACTAATAGTCAGTGAAAAGATTTATAGCTTCAAGGTCTTCAAAAGGGGTCTATATTAGATGACTGAATGTTTAGTTAATCGAATAACTAAATGCTGATCACTAATAATCGAACACACAAAATCGCGAATGGGAGTTTCCATTCAGAGAAACAAGTCATTTGGCTGTTGCGTGGAGTTTGCCCTTTCTTCAATGTGGAGCGATCTCAGAGTTGCTATATTTAGTTAGGGGGGTGGGGCAGGGGTGAATCCCCCCACTTCATTTGTGTTTTTTTTTTTTTCCATTGGGCAACGACATTGATTCCCTGAGTGGAAACTGCCGTTCGATGTTTTGTGTGTACGATTATTAGTGATCGATGTTTAGTTATTAGGTTAACTAATCGTTCGATCATCTGATATAGACGCTTCAAAAGCAGTAATTTTCCTGTCAGAATTTTAATTGTATGGTTAAGAGAGAAGAGACTTCAGCATGAGCCACTGAAGAAATATTACTCAGGTTTCTTATGTTAAAAAAAGACATCTAGTCACTAATATGTAGCATGGAGGATCTATTAATTAAAATTAACAAACTGGATACCAAAAGTTTTGCAGATGATATTTTATTAAGAATAGAAGATTTAAATAATTCAATTATTCACAAATGTATCTATTTTTTATGGGGCACAGTTTGAAATTTACGTTAATCTGCCTGCCCTTTTATACACTTCTCTAACGTAAAGAGTGAATACATGAAGAGGTAGTCTGGCATCTGTAAGTCAATGACATATTTCTACTTTATACAATTTGTGTTTTTTTTTTATTGATGTGACTGGCAAGGGGAAACAACTAAGATTACAAAATGTTTAATTTAATATGAACCTTAGATATGCACAGTGTAAGAAATGTTTTTCAATTTAACTTCAAGACAGCAGGTTAAGGATATCATAAAATAGTCTTAGGTGTGAAAAGTTTGAGAATGAAGTTTGCAGCCTATGACAATGCACAGTTAGCACTGCTCTGCTAAAACGTCTTCCAAGTTTGTCATTCTATATACAAAAATAATTTATATTTCTTAGAAATATTTTTCAGAACATGTACTCATAACCAAATACATGTTGCCCACAAATTTTACATTTTGTATACTGAATTCTGGGGACAGAACTCTTTCAGTGGTATTGACAAATCAACAAAAGAAGCAGTTCGTTCTAGGACACTGATGACTCATTGCATTTGTCAGAATGCCCACACAGCTGCAAGTATAAACTGATATATATTTAAAAGCTGTTAAAATGCATATTTATTTACTTACTTGTATTTTTAATAAATTCTACTGATCGTTTGCAGGGATGAACTGAAGATAAAACACTGTTTAGAAACATAGGCACATGTTCATTTTTAAATCTCCCAATATTTTGATTTTTTTTTATTAACCACATTTTAACCAGGGAAAAATAATAGACTTGGTGGACCATTACCAGGCTGTGCTCAATCAGCCATTTCATCACAATGGGTATAAGGCAACATAATTATGGGGAAAATAAATATGTATGAATGTCTGAGCCATTATTTACTGATACAGTCACTTAATGAACAATGCACAGGAAAGAAAAGTTTGACAGCATAATTTGAAAAGCTTCAGAAGTGTGAAATAAAAGCCAAAATAAAACACAGTATGATTATGCCTTCATGTAACTGGGTATATTGACTGTGTAGCTACGATATGACAGCTGATATGGTGAACAGCCTTTCAGTGAACAGGAACTGTAAGAGACCTTTGTCATGAATAAAATACAGATTTAGTTCTTCACTGTCAACTGTCGGATTGAACTGCTATTTGTTTTGAATGCTGGCTTAATTAGATATTACACAAAGTCATACTGCAATTCAAACGCAGCATTCAGATTTCACCCACAAGTCATTCAGAAGTTAGAATCAGACCTCCTGGATCTTGACACAATATGCAGTAGCACCAATCACAGCACCACTGTTTTTTATGCCCCAGTCTGCAAATTTTGGGGTATAACTTTAAAAAGCTCCCCATGAGTTAAAAAGTATTCTTCAGATTTCTTAGATTTTGTTAGCAGAAGCTGAGTTGTAACAGGGCAGTAATCAAGTCACACTAGCAAAAATTAGCAGCAAAGTAGGTTCATGCATTCTGTGATCTAGAAGTGGAAAACAATGCCATGTGCATTGCATGAAGATATTTGGTGGCTTGGTATCATAAACACAAGAATTAAAGTTCTTCCTGCACAATTTCTCTATAAAGGTTTATGCCCCCAAATGGCTGTCTTTATGTATCTTGTGATGCATTGTGCTGAGTGATCAGAATGTTTTCTAATACTACAAAACTGTATTAATAGTTTATTTGGCACAGAAAAAAAAGAGCTGGGCCTGGTACCCCTTATACGAAAGGACAGGGCTTGTGGAAAATTCCAGTGCAACAAATTGTGTTTATTAGTGAATGATCTGTTCTATACTACTAAGAAACTTTATCAAACTAATATTGGTCAAGTTTATGTACACAAAAAAGTTAAAAATCATGTGGCTAAAAACAACCAATGAAACATGAAAAGCAAAACTCAACCAATTTGCAGTTTACTGTGTCTGTTTGCTACCATTTATCAGCCACCAGTGGTTTTACAGTTTGTCTGCTGGTTTTCCTCTTTTTGTTTTTGTTCCTAGTTTTAGTGTTTCTAGCCATTTTGGTTTGAATAAGTAGTAAAACACACTTCCTATAGAAAACGAATACGTAATAGATACAATGTACATGTACACACGCAATTAGTGTTTTGAAGACTTAGCTTTGTGCTTACACTTATATTTCATCATTCAGAACTTTTTTCTTGCCGCTTATGACATTTTACAATAATACGTATCACAATCAAGCTTTATTTCCAAATCCCCATCTTTTAACTCAAGCTGCATTATGTTTAAAAATTTTAAAACTATACTTATTTTAGGTGATACATCCCGTTGAAGGCTTTGGTAATGCATTGCAATTCTTGTTCTGATAGCATACAAACATGCTTACTAATTTTCTAACAGTGGCAATATTCAAAGGCCTAATGGGAATAGATGAAGACCATCCTTGGCAAAGCAACATGGTCTGTCCACCACATCCTGCCATGCTGACAAATATTGCATCCCTTGGAATGTTAACAGATGGTAAAACAATTATTAAAGTTAAATGTCTTCTGTTCATATTGTTGCATTATCCTTGATAAAAGTAAAATGCTGCTCAATGCTAGTCTTATACCAGCCTGGGACATACAGTGCAACAGCTCTATAATCTCTCTCTTCATATAGCCCAGGGAATTATGTCTCAGGTCATTTACAACCCCATGGATTATGACAGAGTCATACTGGTACCTGCAGTCCAATGATCTCAGCGCATGTGTGATCTGGCAGTTCCTAGCCCTGTTAGGCTACTGACCATGACCTTTTCCTTATTCAGCCTGGTTAGTGGGGTTTAAGAAGATTACTTTTAAGGGTCCCAGCATATGTTTGTCTTGAGTGTTTGAGTCCTACTGTGTGTGTCTGTGTGTGTGGTGGGTGTGGTGTGCACATTTATAACAATCTGGTTAATATTAAGTGTGCTTGTATATGAGAGCTTAGCCTCCAGTGACAGTATGTAAATACTTTATCAGTTTTTTGAGAAGAATTTGGTTTTCAGTAAACATAAGGCTATTGCTACACATGAATCGTAAAATGAGTTAAATGTCTGAGAGTTGCTCACAAGGCGTGGAAGTAGCTTTCTCTTTCTGGAGTAAATTGTGTACACTAGAACAAGTTTAGTGGTTACAGATCTTGGCTGTAGAGATAGCAGGAAAGTTGATGCCCATTGGTAACGGCTATTTTTTAATAACAGTAAGTTGTTTCAGGAGTAAAGAGTAGTGATGGGAGCATCTACACTGTTGTTGTTGCTTTCTGCACAACCAAGTAAAAGAGAAGTCTGAAGGTTAGCAAACAGGGACAATATCAATTCTAGGTGCCTGCATCTCTACAAAAAACTAGCTAAATGGAGCCAAGCTTAACACAAATGCAACATCTTTATGGAGGCTCAAAATAACCTATAAACAAGTAAAAATGGCCCCTGGACAATCACAACAAGCAAAACCTAAAGTTTCATAGTCGATTTACAGCACAAAATGCAACCAGCCTATGTTCTGCTGTCACCAGAGAGCAGCACTAACACTTGAGGGACCTTAAATTGGGTCTATATTATTTCATTGAATGGCCACATTGTTGAATGGCATTTCAACTGAAATCCCTTTCATCACCCCCCCCCCATGTAGGGGGCTGCACTCCCCACTCCCCCACTAATTATAGATACCAACTCCAAGATCGCACTACAGTGAGGAAAGGGTAGTTTCTGATCCCTACCATAATGCAGTCTCAGTCAGAATGATTCAACAAACAACACTTCTGATAAAATCATCCATGGGACCAGACAACATCCTAGGCTGCATTCTACACAAACTACAGAACGAACTGGCACCCCACCTAAGTACCATGTTCAATCATAGCCTCACCTCAGGCTTTGTGCCTGCTAAATGGCGCACAGCAAAGGTTATCCCACTCCACAAGGGGGGAGCCACCACGGACCCCAGGAACTACTGTCCCATTAGCCTGACGAGCCTGGTCTGCAAGGCCATGGAACGTATCATCATGGAACTTATAAGCAAAGACATTGGTAATCTCTAAACTCTGGACTCCACCCAGTTCGGGTTTGTAAAAGGCAGATCATGTCTCCTAAACTGATAGACTTCTTTGAAGCAGTCACCAAAGCCATAGACAAGGGTAAGGTGGTTCACACAGCCTATCTCGATCTTGCCAAGGCTTTTGACACCATACCCCACTCTGGAATTATAGATAAGCTCACTAAACTAGGTATAAACCCCTATGTCACAAGATGGGTTGCCAACTGGCTCACTGACAGAACCCACACTGTGAAAGAAGCAGACTCTAAATCCGACGTCAGACCAGTGACAAGTGGAGTATCACAGGGTTCACTCCTGGGTCCTCTCCTGTTTGGTATCTACTTCTCTGAAGTACAGGCTAACACAGAAGGTCTTTGGCTAATGATGTTCACAGATTACTGCAAACTAGGAGCCATAATCAAAACTCCTAACAATGTGGACATCCTACAAAAGGGCCTCACTGAGACAGATACCTGGTGGTCAAAGCCATGGCATCAAGCTCAATGACAAAAAGTGCATTGTCATCCCCTTTGGTAAAAACTCTGTACCCATGAACTACAACATAGGCGGTAGTATACTTAACACCGAAAGTGTGATAAGAGACCTTGGGACACAGGTGGACAGTAGTCTCTCCTTTGATAATCACATCGCCACAGTAGTCAGGAAATCCTTCTACGTGGCACACCTCATCACAAAAGGTTTCTCATCCAGAAAAAAAGAGGTAATTGTTCCCCTCTACTCATCACTCATTAGACCCATTATAGAGTACAACACCCCTTTGGTATGTACCTCACAAGACATCTACAACAACTGAAAGGCTGCAGAAATACCTCACAAAGAGGATTACCGGCCTCAAACAGATACCCTATGCAGACCGTCTCAAAAACCTCCAGCTTTACTCCGTCGCATATCACTTACTCAGAGGTGACCTCTGCATAACATACAAAGCTATGTCAAACCCAAAGCTGTTGGACATGCTCCATTTAAAGAAATCCAAGTCTCTCCAAGCTACATGCTCTAGGGACCTAAACCTTGTCACCGCAATAAGCAGAACATGCCAGAGGGTCCCAGAGACTTCCCATACTCTAGAATAAACTACCTATCTATATCAAACAAAGCTCCTCATTAGCACTGTTCAAGGAAAAATCTTGATGATTGGATGGGAAATAGGAAATTCACCCCGGGGATCACCTCTGTGGCTCTGCTCGACAGTGGCACAGGAGAATAATTTTATTGGGTGGCAAAATCCAGGGTACCTTTTTGGCTGGGCTTGTATAGGCCATAGGGCCGATAGCCTAGTACCTATCTATGAACTATGAACCTATGAAAATGTCTTTCAAAAGTGTGGCCATTCAGTGAAATAATAGGGACCCCCTTAAATCACAAAGTTGACTTAGAGTTCAGGAAATAACCAGCTTAAAAAATGAAGCTACCTAAAGTGCAGGAAATGACAAAATTTAACAATAACCCAAATAGCAGACACAGTACGAAAGAAGTGCAGAACAATACAGTTTTAAATGCAGTAGAAAAATGCATTACTCTGTAATTATTTGCAGAATAAGAACTTAACAAACAATGCACAGAAATAACAGCAGTGCTTATAAAAGACTAGAAAAAGTGCAACTTAATAATGCAGTGTACTTATCCAGTGATGGATGGCATCAGATCCACTCAGAATTGTCTGTAATCAGTAGCATGATTGCCAAGTGTGTTTTAACCCTGTTGAAATGAGATAAGTATTGCACCTTTATGGAGTCACAAAACAATCAGTAAACAGGTAAAATGGCCCATAGACAAATCATATCTATTTCTGAATCTTGCTGTGACCCTGCAGGTGGGCCCTATTTCTTCAATGACAGGTTGACCTTGTTACCATTTTCCACTAAGACTGCCATCAGACGTTTTAAGAAAGAAAAAAAAATTCTAAGCTTGTTTCCTGCCTTTCCTGTAACTAGTCTAGTCCACCAGGACAGTTTGTAAGTTCCTGAGCCCCCCAAGCCTTTTTGTGTTGGAGGGAAGCCTTCTAGCTTATCAGTGGGATTGGTAAGCACTAGGTAGCCTATCTACCACAGGAGGAGAGGTTTCTGGCCCAGAAATGATAGTTTTTTGGCCATTTGGGAAGCGTTTCCATCTTTTTCAACCTTCTGATTTAAAAGTTTGTGTTTGCGCTTGTTTCCTGCCTTTCCCGTTACTAGTCTAGTCTAGGTACAGATTTGCTGTATCCAGGACTCTTTGTAAGCTTCTGAGCTCCCCAATGCTTTCTGTGCTGGAGGGAAGCCTTCCAGTTTATCAGTGGGAGTGGTAAGCATTAGGTAGCCTAACTACCACAAGAGGAGTGGTTTCTGGCCCAGAAATTGTAGCTATTGGCCGTTTTGGGCAGTTTTTTTTCCATCTCTTTCAACTTTCTGGTTTGAAAGCTGCATTTACGCTTGTTTCCTGCCTTCCCTGTAACTAGCCTATTCCAGATACAGACTTGCTGTATCCAGGACTGTTGGTAAGCGTCTGAGCCCCCCAAGCCTTTCTGTGTTGGAGGGAAGCCTTCTAGCTTATCAGTGGGAGTGCTAAGTACTAGGTAGCCTGTTTACCACAAGAGGAGTTGTTCTTGGCCCAGAAATTGTAGTTTATTGATCATTTGGGAAGCTGTCCATCTCTTTCAACTTTCTGGTTTAAAAGACCACATCTGTGCTTGTTTCCCATCGTTCCTGTAACTAACCTACTAAAAAGCACTAGAAAGCCTTAAACTGATACAAGACTTCTAACTTAAAAGAGAGTCTTTGGAGTGATTAAGTATCAGTTTTCTGTATTGTCTTGCTGTACTTAACTGTTTTCCACCTATACACCGATTTTCCAGCATTTATTGTGATTTAAAAGCTTGTTTTTTTTTTCAAATATTGTACTTATTTGACTGCCTGCACTTTTAAAAAGTAATATTTTGTTTAAATAATTTGTTTAACTGTTGTAGGCTATACATACTGCGGTGGTGGTGCTGCGGTAGCGTTGTTGCCTCACAGCAAGACGCAACACTTTCTCCCATTCGATTCTCAGCTAGAGCGTCTTCTGTGTGGAGGCATGCGTGAATGGGGCGTGACTTCATTGAAGGTTGTGCGTCAGGGCTGGTAACTCGGCATGTAAAAATCCACTACCAATCATTAGCGGACCGGAGTTCCGCTGTGGCGACCCCTAACCGGGATAAGCCGAAAGACACAAACAAAACTGTTGTAGGCTACACACTAAAGTACGATAGCCTTTTCTGATTGCTTGTAGTCGTTTAAAGCTGTTTTAAGTGCATTTTTTATTGTTTTTGCCTTATCTTTTCAAAAAAAAAAAAAAAAAAAAAACCCAAAAACATTCCTTGTTTCCCACCCTTCTAAGCTAGTATAGTCCAGTTTTCAGGCTAGTGCTGAATTCAGGGCTGTGTTACAAGTTTCTGAGTTGCCCGTACCTTACTTGGATAGAGGGAAGTTTCTCTGTTCACCTGTGAAAGAGGGGAACTTTGAGCAGCCATCTGTCCATGAAGGAGTGGTTCCAGCCCAGAAGTTAGTAGTTTAAAAACCGCGTTTGCACGATTTTGCACACTGGGCAGCACTGGTTAGCTATGGTTAAATTATTCCCAGCTCCAGTAAGTCTGCTCTTCAGTTTTTCCCTTGAAACTAGTGTCTCAACCTAAGCACTGAAAAAGCATCCTACAGTCCAGCACTTGCTCAGACCTAATAGCAAGCACTAATATACCCCGACACTTGATTGCCCAGCAGGGCAAGGCTCTTTATCCACCCCTCACCAACCAAGTGACTAAGAAGCTCACCCTACTATTCAGGCATGACCAAAGGGCAACTTCGGGTGTACTCTCCAGTCCAGCTGGTGAACCTGGGTATCCTGAGGCAATGTTACAACTGCCTCATGTACACAGACAACCCTCTCCTCCTACCACAAAACACTAACATATGCGAGAGATGCAATTATACAGCCAAACTGGAGGCTAAGGTCTCTCCACCTGGAACAGACAGTCATGAGAAGAAAGTTAACACTTGCACCACACTTCCAGCCTCACACTGACCTACTAAACAAGCAATGGCAAAAAATGCACATAAATACACTAAATCATACTCAGAAGCTCTAAATAAAAACCTGCAAAAGCAGACACCCAAAAAACCTGCACCTCCCATCACAAACCAGACAACACATAAAACACAAAATCAATGTGCCGCACAATCACAGCCCTTAAGGTGAAATAACATACCTTACACACTAGTAATAGGTGACTCTATAGTCAGGCGCACTGACGTCCCACTCACTAGGCTGGACAAGGAGAAGGTTACTGTTAGCTGCCTGTCGGGATCCAGAATCCGCCACATAACACAAGCACTCAGGTCACTCCAGAACAAGTACAAATATAACTCTATCATTGTTCATGTTGGTGTGAATGACCTGAGATGTACCTCCCTGGACTGCATGAAAAGAGACATGGAAGAGCTCTCTGATCATGTAGCCCAGGCGGGTATGACTCTGACCCTGAGTAGCATCCTACCCTCACCAAGAATGATACCTCAGTATGAAGAAAAAATGATGAGTTTCAACAATTGGCTAAGCTTCTGGTGTCATTCAAAGGGGATCCAGTGTCTGTCAGCCTGGGACCACATGCTCGACAAGCCACATTGCTTCACAAGAGACGGTTTGCACCTGTCTCTCCTAGGCTTTCGAATACTGGCCAAGGCTCTTTCTGCCCCCATAGTGCCTTTTTTAGGCAAGGCTCAAAAGTCAAACCCACCTCCATAAACAGCACAAATAAAAAAATGAGGGTTATGCTACTCAAGCCAGGAGTTTAAATCTCAAAATGCATGCGCTCGAAGCACTCCTCAGTATGGAGAACGTTGACATCTGTGCAGTAACTGAAACCTGGTTCAAAGCTCCAGAGAGCACTCCAGCACTACTGGGCTACAACTCATACCACACATTTCGGCAACAGAACACAGACCAAAACACAAAAGGAGGGGGTGCATCCATATTCATCAAGGATACCTACACCTCTAGGTTAGTGGAGCAGCATGATACCTCTGAGATCATCCATGTGCAGCTAACATCAGGCAAATCTGCAATGCAAATTGTGGCCTGCTACAGATCACCCTCTATGACCCAGGACCACCACTTTGCCTTTCTGGAGACACTGGAAAACATGAAGGTCCTACCAAACACCTTGATATTGGGCGATTTTGATTACCCTACCATTAACTGAGAAAACTACTTGAGTACAAACTCACAGGCTCAGCGCTTCCTGGAATTTATCAGCTCAAATGCCCTGGATCAGCTGGTAAACTCCCCTACCAGAGGTGAAAACGTATTGGACCTGGTCATCACCAACATGGGTGACAGGTGTTCCTTTCAACCTTTCACTGGTTAGATCAAACCATAAACTAATCACTCTGGATGTCCACACCCCACCTCCACCCCCAACCAAGGAAAGCACAGTGAAAAACTTTTCTAAAGCAAACTTCACCTTACTTAAGTCAGAGGTAGTAAGTTTCACAGCCCCCACGCTAAAGAATAACGCTGCCCAAGATGCATAATCCTTTACAAATGCACTCTATGAGCATCTACAAGGATGCATGGATCATGTCATCCCTAGCAAAACCAAGACTCACTCCCCTAAGAGAAGGAAACCAGTCTGGTGGACCCCTGCCATAAACAGGTTATACAATAAAAGGAGGAAACTAGTTCAGAAAAAAAGTAAATCCCAAGAAGGAAAGACATCCCTGATCGCTATCAGTAAGAAACTAAGGTCTTTCATAAAATCATCCAAAGCTGACTTTGAAAGAAAAATAGCCAAGGATTCAAAAGATAACCACAAAGCCTTCTTTAGCTATGTCAAGAATCAAAGTGGCAACTCACAGATATGCTCTGAGCTAGTGCAAAATAACACAAAATATACTGAACCTACTGATACTGCCATTATCCTGGCAGATAGATTCAGTGCAAACTTCACCCCTCCCTCTCACCTCGAAAAGGGCCCACAAAAATACCAGAAAAGTGTAGTGTCCTGGAAATCACAGATGCACAGGTGAAAACAGCCCTTTCAAAAGCCAAAAACATAGTGTTAATGGGGCCAGATGGTGTCCCAGGATGCGTCTTGCACGGACTACAGAATGAACTAACCCCCCACCTAAACACGCTGTTCAACCTCAGCATCTCCACAGGCTATGTGCCCAGAGAATGGTGCACAGCAACAGTTATTCCGCTTCACAAAGTAGGGGTCACAACTGACCTTGGTAACTATCACCCCATAAGCCTGACTAGCCTGGTCCGCAAGGCTATGGAGTGCATCATCATCATGGAACTCATTAACAAAGACATTGGGAACCTCCAAACACTTGACCCAACACAGTTTGGCTTTGTTAAGGGCAGATCATGCCTACTAAATCTGGTTGACTTCTTTGAGACAGTCACCAAGGCGAAAGACATGGGAAAGGTGGTTCACACAGCCTGCCTTGACCTCACTAAGGCGTTCCACACCATTCCTCACTCAGGTATTATAGAAAAACTCACCAGCCTGAACATAAACCCCTACATCACAAGATGGGTTGCCAACTGGCTTACAGACAGAACTCACGCGGTAAGAATATCAGGCTCCAGGTCCAACTCTAAACCAGTCACAAGTGATGTCCCACAAGGCTCGGTCCTGGGACCCCTACTGTTTGGCATATACTTCTCAGAAGTACAGGCAAACACAGGAGGACTATGGCTAACCCAAATCCCATTTGGGAAAAACAAAACACCCACAAATTACCACATTGTTGGAATCCCCTTTAATACAGAAGAGGTAATAAGAGATCTGGAGACCCAGGTGGATAGTAATCTCTCCTTTGACAATCATATTACCAAAGTAGTTAGGAAATCCTTCTATGTGGCCCATCTAATTACTAAAGGGTTCGCATCTAGAAATAAAGAGGTTATAGTGCCCCTCTACTTGTCACTCATCAAACCCATCATAGAGTACAGTGCCCCATTTGGGATGTACCTCACAAGACACTTCCAACAGCTGGAAAGACCACAAAAGTACCTCACCAAGAGGATTATTGGCCTCAAACATATGTCCTATGCAGACTGACTGAAAAAACTCCGGCTGTACTCAGTGGCATATCGCTTACTCAGAGGTGATCTCTGCCTGACTTACAAAGCCATGTCCAGCTCAGAATTGATGGACATGCTCCACCTAATGAAATCCAAGTCACTGCGAGCCATGCGCTCTAGTGAGCTAAACCTCACCACAACAATAAATAGAACATGCTGGAGGGATAGATTCCTGTCAGAGAGACTCCCCATGCTTTGGAACAAAATTCCTATCTACATTAGGCAGAGTCCCTCACAAACACTCTTCAAGAAAAACCTTGATGAGTGGATGGGTAACAGAAAATACACCCCAGGATCACTTCATTGGCTCTGCTTGACAGAGGCTCAGTTAATTAATCAATGGGGTGGCAAAAGCCGATACACTCTGGCTAGGCTTCTAAATGCCCTCGGGCAGATAGCCTAGTACCTACCTATGAACTTATGAGAGTGTTAGGTGGTGGACATGGGGTGGGAATTTTTGGTACTCGGGGAAGGGAATCCTAGCTGGGTGGAACAATGACTATTTCTCAGGAATCCCCTACCATGTTGTAAGTTGACTCATGCCCCTCTTGATTGCTATGTGGTAATTTCTCTTCAGCCTAGAAATCATGTTTCATGCCTTAGCTTTATACAGAACCCCTTCATCCCAGGATGGGGTAGTTGACATAAACTACACAGTCCCACTGCTCAGACTTGACTTTTGCAGCTCCAAAGCTGTTAATTAATCCTTAGTCATCTGGGTAACAGTTAAGGCAGTATCCCTCTATGCCACAGAACCAGCATGTCAAATAAAGCTTGAGGTGTAATTTTCTGGTGTATTCTTTAAAATTAGCAATTGCATCAACTTTTTGGTTGCGCAAGAGTGAAGCCTTTGGCTAAAGGCTAACTTCTGCATTGTTTAAAACAATATTAGACAATTTATAATTGACTAAGTTTTTCTTTCAGAATGAAACTATTCACCACAATACCTTGAAGTACCATTGCCTTCTGCACTAGCAGTCCTAAGTGTTACTCTTTTCCATACATAGTCACTGTGTTCAGCTGAATCTGTTCTTGCTTCCTTGCCAGTGTCTATGTAACTGGTTCTGTCATGCAATTTTAACCTTTTGTCATTTTACCTTGGTATAATAAAGCTCCTTAGTTATGTGGTGCTAAAATGCTTACTGGTATAGATTCATTTTAATAATGATAATTTTTTTCTGTGAAAGTTTGCCTCAGTCCATCATGTTTTGTACAAGTGGTTGTTAGTGCTTTTTTTTTTTAATTTTGTTTTTAATTTGTAGTACTGTCAGCCACTTGCAGATTTTTTGGTTAAAACATTTTTTTATTTAGGTGAGTTAAAGCATTAAACTTACTATTTTTATCTTACCCTGCTAAAAGAATACTGGCAACACATGTTAATAGTACTTAGTTAAAAATGTCATAAAATAATTGTACCGATGTGTGATACAAGTGTATTTTCCAAAAAGGTTTTTAAGTTATTTTGCTCCAGAAATTTTCAGTGTAAACTAAAGAATTTGTTACAAATAAATACATTAATAAATAAATAAAAGTTAACAGTTCAGCTTTCTGCAAATGATAAAAAAGTGCACAGAAAATGGACTTTCAATGGAGAACAGGGTTTTAAATTAATAACTATTTTGGTGACTCCTGATTCATTAATGTAAACTAATTTTCACCCAAAATCATTAAATATACTTTAAGGTTTGAAGAGCGGTTGCTATCCATGGGATATGGATGTCTTATCCTCACCCCTAAATGTTGGTGTTCTCTGAGTTAGCATATGTATAGATGTAGGGGTATGGGGAGTGTGTCCTTCATGCAGGTAGCAGAGATCTGGATACCATGAAAAAATATTATCAATATTAGTAGTATTTTGTGTGTAGGGTGGCCACGGTGGTGCAGTGGTTAGCATTGCTGCCTCACAGCAAGAGGTTCTCCGGTTCGATCCTCAGCTGGGGTGCCTTCTGTGCGGAGTCTGCATGTCCTCCCTGTGGTCGCGTGGGTTTCCTCCGGGTGCTCCGGTTTCCTCCCACATCCCAAAGACATGCTGCAGGTGGATTGGACACTCTAAATTGGCCCTAGGTGTGCGTGTGAGTGTGCCTTCTATGGAAGGTTGGGCGCTGGGCTGGCAACTCGACACCGTAAAACTCCACTGCCATTCAATGTGCGGACAAGTGATCCGCTGTGGCGACCCCTAACCGGGAAAAAGCCGAAAGAAGAAGAAGTGTGTGTGTGTGCGTGTGTGTGTGTGTGCGTGTGCGAGCACATGGGCTTGTATATACATCAATACATTACAGCTTTGCTTTTCTGAGTCAGGAGTCCATTGGTTGTTTCTTGATTTAAAGCCGTAGATCTCTTCCAGTGACATCTTTATTCAGGCAGTGTTATTTATGAAGTTTCAATAGTTACATAAATTAATACAAAAGAATCTCCATAGTCTTAAATATTGCCCAGATAAAACTGCTTTGGACAATACAGTTTGACTTTTTTTTCTTTGCTAGAGGTGCTACCATCTCCAAGGAAAATGTCTCTGAAGTACAACACACCACCTGATATCAGAATGATCGATCTTCATCTCGAACTTAAAAACAGGCTCTTAGTAATAGTTAATATCCCCCAGAATAATGATGCATAAAAGGAAGGAACCTTTTCATGTGTTAGAAGACACAATAACAGCACTTGGGAGGGGGGGCACACTAAAGCCAGGACACAAACTGTCCTACAAAAAACTTGCACCTCAGCCCAGAATCCTGCCCATTTGGAATAGTCATCAAACATCTGTCTCCCTAATCAAGACTCTGAGGTTGGGTATCTCCAAAATTAGGCCAGGGAGTCCAGTTGCAATTCTTAATTTCTTAGATTGCAAAACTGTAATGCAATACTGATTAGACAAACAGCTGCATATCACTGAGTGCATCCCAAAAATAAGACTTTCAGAACCCGATATGTAGACACATAATACACTGACCCAGACACACCACTCTTACCTCTATTCATAAGTCAACTACAAATGAAATATGGCATCTACTTAAGGTGAGGCAACAAAGCACTTCTGAAAAAGTCCAAACCTTTACATTATGGTAACACCCAACCTGTCCAGGCCTTCCTGAAAACAAGGAAATCATAGACTTACTCTATTTGGCTGTCATTTTTTTCCATTCCCAAAGCTTGAACACAGTGTAAGGCCTGATGAGTTCCATTGTATTTAAGAAATTGTTTGGCAACAATGTTTCTTTTCTATGGGCTTTCAATGCAAATATCATCTTAGATGGAAAAGGATATTTCACTGTATCCCAACCTTTGAGCCTACCGATAATATTTTCCACACGTGTCTCACCCAGAGATGTAACATCCACATCTCCACATGACAACCTTCCTTATCTATACTCCTTCTTAACTTCCTGATCAGAACTTGTCTTGAAACCCACAGCATAGTAAGGGAACTGAAACTGAGGCTAAATTTCAGGTTTTACTATTGAAAAATTTACAGAATGTCATCCATCAAATAACCCTACATTTCTTTTTCAGGTACATAACATTCACCCACATATGGCTTCTAGAATGATACCCGAAGCTTAGCAAGTATTTGCTCCTCCTTAAGCATCACATCCTGGGTAGAAAAGCTTTCAAAGAGACAGTGGAACAAAGCTTCAGGGATTAAAACAGGAACTAGTCTGATCACTGCAAGGTACACGATTCAATAAAGATATTGGTCGATGACTTAACCCATTGTGTGCAAATCCATTTAACAAAGACAGTAGTGAGATTCTTGATGATATTAATTGTGGCCTTTTACATTTGCTATAGCTCATTGTAGAAAGATTACAGCAAAGTATCTAGGAATTGCAATCCTGAGAAGGCTGTTGAATGAGACTTTAAACCAAGGCCCCATCTGTTTGAGTTTGTGGTAGATCAGTTGAATGTAAATGATCCCATGGCACCTATTGACAAGGGTAAGGGAAGTTCCCTGATCCCATGTTTAAACTTCCCCTAGTAGTATAAATATTACCTCAGATCTCCCCTGAAAAGTGGCTTTTAGTCTTTTTGGACTAACCTAGTAAACAAATGATAAATAAAAAAATTAAAAGAAAGAAAAGAAAAGAGCACAGTGCTCCAAATTATCTATTTTTTTGTTTTTTATGTGGAAAAAAATATTTCTAAACTGAAATGCAGGATAGTCCAGCACAATTCTGGGATTAGAAACTATGTAAGAAATATTTTTTTTGTAAATCATAATGTTAAGTCTATAGGGCACACTTGTTTTTGTTTCACATTTTGGACATCGTCAAGTTGGCTCCATTAGAGGGGATCAGCAATGCCATTCTAGAAAAGAAGCTTGAATGGCAAATTCATCTGTGTGCTAGCAACCCATCTTGTTTAAATGCAGCTTGATGTTCTTCGTGTTTCACTGTTGCAGTCATCGCTTGTGGGTTATCCCTGCTGGGTAGCCCTCGGCTGGCCCGAATACCAGAGTAAAGAATTTCCCTCCTGTACCTGCTGTCTAGGCACAGAGACTGACGTCAGGTCATCAGGGCTATAAAAGGAGACAGCTGGCTTCATTACATCAGTCTTTCTTGCCATGAAGCCCAAAGCAGAAGCAGTTCTGTAAGTGCATTGGTCGGCCATTGCCAGAGTGAGGGAAAAAAACATCTCAACCTAATTACCCAATTGAGGAACCTTTTCTTGCTTGTATCCAATGTCAGAGAAAGTCAATAATTGTCTCAAATGTGTAAAACAGATCCCACATCGAGACTTTCATTCCCACTGCATATCCTGCCTAGGTCCAGACCACAATGTCCCTGGATGTCAGTTATGTGCCTTGTTTAATGCTAGAACTATTAGATGTAGAGCTGAAATTGTAGCTAGACGTTTTGGCGATTCCTTGTCTCATCGCGGTATAGTGTCAGTCAGTCAGGTTGTAGAGTCACCTGGAAAAAAGAAAGATAAAGAAAAGGAAAGGCCTCAGAAAGCTAGGCCTGCAGATTACTCTGGCCCCAAACCACCTAGCCTTCCTCTTTTTTCAGTTGCTGAACTCAGTGAGGTGCTTTTGCAGCCCCTGACACCAGCAGAAGAACCGATGCAGGCCTCTACTGAGAACCATTTGGAGTCTGGTATGCCACTAGATGGCCTTCAGTCATGTGGTTGGGTCCAGAGCTGCTTTGCATGCACCAGCTCCCACAGAAAAAGAACCGATGACCGGCGGCCAGAGACTGACGACCACACCACCAGTTAAGCTAACCTTGTATAAGGCCTCTGAATCATCTAGGTCCAAGACCAAGACTACCCCTAAAAGATCCCTTCACAGAAACCCAGCCTCTAACTACCTTCCTCCCAGCCTGCCACGCAGTCACAGCAGCTGCTTAGAATGGCAGAGGATTTAATCTCTTTAATTAGAGGGAACCAACCTACTTGAGTCACCTCAGCTAAAAAGAAGAGGAACACTTCACCTGAGGTTCTTTTTGACCATGACTCAGAAGAATCAGGACTAGAAGACTCTGACAATGAAGAAGAGACTTTTGCAGCTTTTGAGGACTCTGATGCTGAAGACTCTATTCCTGATGCCACTCCTCCCAAGGTCCTCTTTTTTGGGGAATATTTAAATTCCCTCAGAGACCATTTCCACTGGGAAGCTCAGGGTTACCCTCAATCAAAGAAAAGACTGAGACAGCTCCTGGACCTGGCTTAGCATAAACCACTGGCCATTCCCCCTATTCTGTATGTGGTGAAAGATGTCTTTCTGGAGTCTTCACTTGCCCCTGACTCTCTCTGACCTGCCCCCAGGAAGCCAGACAGATGTTATAGGGTGCAAGACACCCACAAGTACCTTTTCAAAAATCCAACTGCTGACCAAGTGGTCATTACTCAGGGTCCTAAGGGAACTAGGGCTAGTTCCTCTAAAAATCCCATCCCAGTTGACAGAGAGAGAAGGGCCTTGGTTAGATTAGGCAAGAAAACCTATACTTCAGCTACCCTAGCCATTAGGGCCCTGAATTACCAATTTCATATGCTGAAATACCAGCAAAGTGTAGTGGAATTACTAAAACAGGAAATTTCTACCCTACCAGACAGCAAAATTACCAGGGAACTAATGGATCTTATAATGTCCAGCTCCCAGTTAGCCAAATATTCCCTACATTGTGGTTTTGATGCCCTGGAGGCTTGCAGCAGGGTGCAGTCACTGCTTCTGTAATCAGAAGGCATCCTGGTTAAGGGAGCAGCCACTGTCTGACCAGGTTAAGTCCAAATTGTTAGATGCCCCTCTGGATAATGACTAGCTGTTTGGCCCCAAAGTTGAGGAGGTTATCAAGAAAATGGAAGAGAAGGTCAAGTCATTGCAGACTGTGAAGGATTTCTTTCAGGTTCAGCCTCCCGGGTTCTGCAGGAATTTGCACACAAAGAATTGGTCATTCCTACTCAAACTAAGCCCATCCAGAAAAAAACACACACACACAGGAACAGACCTACCAGACATCAGTCAGAAGTTCAACAGAGATCCAGACAATGGACCACTGCAACACCTAGGCAGGGAAGTTCTAAGCCCCCTCCTTTCTCCAAGGATTCTCAATGACTCTGCTCCCCCTCTGCCCCACTGACCCCCAGAGAGACTGGGAGGAAGACTTTCCCTCTTCCTCGAGAATTGGTAGGCTATCACCTCAGATCTATGGGTACTAAAAGTTATTACCATTGGGTACAGATTCTCTTTCAAAGAAAGCCTCGGACATTCAGGGTTCCCAGATGTACCAGCAAATCAGAGGGCAGAAGTCATCTGTCAAATACAAAAGCTTTATGCCCAAGGTGCTGTGGAACCTGTACCAAAGGAACAGGCTGGAAAAGGATTTTATTCAAGACTGTTCCTGGTACCCAGAAAGCAGGGCACCTGGCATCCTATTTTAGGCCTATCCACTCTGAATTTGTCCCTCCTGGTACCAAAATTCAAAATATTGACTTTATACAAACTCTTCCACATGTTGATGCCACAAGCTTGGCTAGTGACCCTAGATCTGAAGAATGCCTAGCTCCATATCCCCATAAGGAAGTCCTGCAGGAGGTTCCTGCACTTCAGGGCAGGCTCTCAACACTTTCAGTTCTCTGCTCTGCCCTTTGGCTTATCCACTGCTCCCAGAGTCTTTATCAAGTACTTGGCTCTGGTCATTGCCTTTTGCAGATAGAGGGGCATTCAGATTTACCTCTACCTGGATGACTGCCTCATTCATGAGAACACAAAGGAAGGACTCATTCAGGACTTCACTTTTGTTCAAACCCGCCTATCCTCCCTGGGCTTCACTATCAACCAAGAGAAGTCCCAACTCCTACCGACAAGAAGGTTAACCTTCCTGGGAGCTCTTCTGGACACAACTACTGAAACAACCTCTCTTCCTCAGAAGAAGCAGAGGTTCCTCCATTCATACTTCATTCAGCTGGCCTGCAGGACCCACCTCACAGCAAGGAAATTCCTGTAAGTGCTGGGGTACATGACCTCCTGCATTCTGCTGGTACCCCTAGCCAGACTACACATGAGGAAACTACAATGGTACCTCAGGAACCTTTGGTGCCAGCACTCACAGTCACTAGAACACCAGTTACCCCTGATTCCTTATTTAAAGAAGAAGCTCTTATGGTGGGCAGAGGTGTGCATTTTAAACAAGGGCCTGCCCTTTATCATTTCCCCACAGAGCAAGACCATCACTACAGATGCCTCAGACACAGCCTGTGGGGTGCACCAAGGAAGTATGTGCTCTCATTGCATTTGGGAACAAGAGGTTCAGGATCTCCATATCAAAGTGGTGCACTGGACAATTCTAATCTTCAAAAAACATCTGACATCAGGAGTGCTTTTAATCAGGACAGACAATACAACAGTAATGTGGTACATCAACAAGCAGGAGGTGGGGGACTCACTCTTACCCCCTATGTTGCCTAGCTATGCAAATCTGTCAGTCAGCCTTAAATCTGGGACTGCATCAGATAGCTCAATACATCCCAGGGAAACAAAACACCCTGGCAGACTAGCTAAGCAGAAGCATCCTGGATCCCCACGAATGGCAACTGCACAGGAGGACCTTCCTCGACATTGCACAAAACTGGGGGAATCCGGACGTAGACCTATTTGCAACCCCAAAAAAAAACACCAGCTAACCAGGTTCTGCTGCAGAGAGTTCCATCCAGGAACTTGGAGAGTGGACACCTCATCCTTCTACTGGGGAGACCTGTTTGTGTATGCTCCCCCCCTTGCCCCTGATGCCCAGCGTACTCATCAAGATCAGGCAGGATGGGCCAAAGGCTATTCTTATTGCTCCAGACTGACACAGACAGCACTGGTACCCCTTGCTCCTCAGCCTGGCCAAACAGCTCCTCATGAACCTGCCCCTCTCAGAAAACCTGCTATCTCAGGTGAAAGGGACGGTACTGCACCCAATCCTTCCTACCCTCAAGCTGTCCACATGGCTGATTCCCCAAAGGCTGCTGAAACTACAGCCTTCAGCAGGCAGGTTTTAAACATTCTCAAGGAGGCTAGAAAACCCAGCACCAGGGAATCCTACTCAGCCAAATGGAAACAATTTACTATCTGGTGCCACAGCAAGGCTGTCAGCAGCTCCCATGCCACTCTACCTTTTGTTCTGGACTACCTGGTAGAGCTCCTAGAACAGGGGCTATCTTACTCTTCCATCAAGATACAATCCTCGGCTATTTCTGCCTTTGTCCAGTCAGATTCACCTTTCTTTTCCCAATATTTGTAAAACTGTTCCTTGGGGGGGTAGCACACATTAGACCACAGAGGAGGTCACCTGCTCCAGCATGGGATCTAAATTTTGTTCGGGAAAAGTTAACTTTGCCTCCTTTTGAGCCAGCTGCTTCATCTGACATGAAATACCTCTCTTGGTAAACTGCATATTTACTGGCCATCACCTCAGCCAGGAGAGTTTCTGAACTCCAGGCCCTTATGGCCACTCAGCCCTTCATTATTTTCCATGCTGACAGGGTATCTCTCAGGACCAACCCATCCTTTATGCCCAAAGTTGTCTCCAAGGTTACCCTGAACCAGGCCATCCATCTCCCTACCTTCTTTCCCAACCCCCAAAATAAAGGGGAAAGAATTTTGCATACCCTTGACATACACAGACAATTAAGATATTACCTGGATAGGACCAAAGCAGTCAGAAAATCTGACCAGCTTCTGGTTTCCTTTGCTCCTGGGGCAGAGGGAAAGCCCATTTCCAAACAGACCATTACTAAATGGAGCTCTCATTACATGATTTTCTGCTACTATCAGATCTCATTCCACTAGAGCAGCCTCTACTTCCACTGCTTTCCTGAGTGGGGTTCCTATTACTGAAATTTTGGAGGCTGCCACCTGGACATCCATCCACACACTCACCAAGAACTACCAGTTGGCTACATTTTCCAAGACAAAAGCAGCCTTTGCATCTGCAGTCCTGCAGAGCATGCTAGCATCCCCTTAATAGGCTGCTTACCTTTTATTCCTATATTCCTCCCTCCACCCTTTTTTCTCAGCTTTGGTAATCCTCCCACAAGTGATGACTGCAACAGTGAAACACGAAGAACATAGTACAGTTGTGTACACTTACCATAAATGTAGATGTTCAAGTGTATTCACTGTTGCATTCCTGTTTCTCTCCCACCCTCCCCCTTTATTTCTTCCTTCTTGGGGGATCATACCTGTTGGGGGGAAAAAAAACTGATGTAATGATGTTGACTGTCTCCCTTTATAGCCCTGATGACCTGAATTCAGACTCTGTGCCTAGACAGCCGACGCAGGAGGGAAATTCTTTACTCTGGCATTCGGACCGGCAAAGGGCTACCCAACAGGGATAACCCACAAGTGATGACTGCAACAGTGAATACACTTGAACATCTACATTTATGGTAAGTGTACACAAAATGGTTTGCTGATATGTCAATGTTATCTTGAAAATGTTATTTGGGACTTTGCCACTCCTGGTTTGGACTTTTTATGGTAATTTTGTTCTTTTCAGATTTCATCCTGTTGTCATTTTCTATTTCCTGAATTGCATGCTTAGTTACATACATCAGATAACTTGCCTTAAATTTAAGTGGATTTTTACTCTTATTCTAGATTTTAGTTTCATGTTTTACACACACACACACACACACACACACACACACACACACACACACACACACATGTGTGTGTGTGCATGTGGTGTATGTGTGCACACACCCATGAGTGTGTCTATTTATGTATATATATATATATATATATATATATATATATATATATATATATATATATATATATATATATATGGATCTACTTTCACACCTCAGTGCCCATATGATTAATGGTTAAAAGCCTGAGACAAAAACCTGAATGTCAACTTTTTCCTAGGGTAAGAAAACACTTGCCCAAATGTAAATGGAACTCAAGCTGAGGTAAGTAAAACCCATGGAGGTATTTATACTACTGGGTGAACTTTGGGAAGGTGACTGGGGAACTTCCTGTACTTCTTTTTGCAGCTATTCACTGCTACACTTCCAGTTCCATTCCAAGTATGTAGGGCAGCTCGGAGAAATGGGAAGGAAGGTGGAGGAAGTGAGAAAGCATGATGGCGAGTGGCAGGAGAAAAAGGAGAGTTTATAAAAGGGAGCAGAATTGGAAAGTCAGTTATATAAGGAAAATGAAATTGAAGGATTTGTTGGGCTGCTGAGGAAGCAGGAGAAGGCTGAAGGAAGGAGACTGGTGATAAGAAAGTAATCAAACCTTTGCGGACTCTGAGTACTTGTCTCAAAAAGATCTGTTTTCTGTGTCAAAGTCAGATGTATGGTTAAAACCCTCCAATCAAAAGGGTTGCAGGATGTATATCTAAAGAAATTGTTAATTCATAGTGAACCAGAAAGTGAAGCAGCAGTGTTGTGGAGTGATACTATGGACAGAATTCAGGAAAAGGAGGTGAGAGAAATTAGAAAAGAGAAAAATATCATATTCAAGGATGGTGAAAGAAGACAAGAAGTGACAGAGAGAGGGAGAAGGAGGAAAAGAAGTCATTAAAAAGAAATTTGTTGTATGGCTTAGCAATAAGGAGGAAAAAACTTGAAAGACGTAAGATATGGGAAACAGTTATTACAGCTTTGGGAATCTCACGTAATGAGGTTAGAATTTTTTTCATCTTAATAGAAAGACTTATTATTATGAGATTTTATTCAAGACTGAACAATATATAGAAAGTCTCTTAGAGAAACTTGATAAAAAAAGACTGTAGTCCATGGAATTCTTATGTAGTGCAGACTTTTACCAGAGAGACAAAAAAAGAATTGCTGTGCAATTTCAAACTGAGGTGGATAAAGAAGCACTGAAAGACTGTTTAAAAACTGTATGTAAAGAAGTTTTGCATACTATGAAAATGTATGATAATAGAGGTTTATGGGCTATGGGGTAGGATTGTGGGGTAATTTTGAAAATGGAAAATGACAAAATTGTACATATTCCAAGTGCAATAAATGCTGAAGGCAACAAAGTTTTTGTGTGATGTAAGGGATAGCCAAAAAGCTTTTTTTTGTGTGTATGGAAAGAATGATTGTGTAATAAGCAATTGTAATAAGAAAAAAATGTTTTGTTAGTGGAAAGATTGGACATGAAGTAAGGAAATGTGATTTGATTTGTACAAAATGTGGAAAAATGTGACATGATTCAGTTAATTTTGATGAACAATTACACGTTGATAAACAAGAACAGACTCAAGAACTTGTACACAATGTAGATAACATATAGAACATGAACATGAAAAACAAACCACCATACAAGAAGAGAATAAAAAATAATGTATAAAGAAAATGAGAATAATGAAGGTGAAGAAATTAGTACTGGGAACAAATGAAGAAGATATTAGTTGGAAAATAGTGAGAGGAAAAAATAATTCAATAGGGAGAAGGGTGACAGATAGAGAAAATTTAAAAGTGCTATTGTGAAAGAAAATTGAAACAGATAAGGGGTAAGACAGAAAATACAATAACTTGGAAATTAGCTGAGAATTCTATCAATAAATACTAATAGTATAAACAACATTAAAAGAAGGTTAGCTGTCTTGGAATGATGTATGGTACTTGATGTGCATGTAATCATTCTAGAAAACACAAAATATAAACAGAAGATGAATGAATGCAGATGGAAAAGTTATGGATTAGAAGCAGTGTATAAAATATTGGAAAAGATACATGCTCAGAGATTGTTGTGTTATGTAACAAAATCATTAAGATTTTAGATTGTCCTATAGTTGAGTTAGGGAGAATAACAGTATTAGTTATAAATACAATAAAGAAGTGTACAGAATTATTGAAATATATACATATGCTACTAAAAAAGAAAGCAAGGAAATGTTTAAAACATCTTAAACTGTGTAGGAGTGAACATGGAAATAATATTAGGAGATACTACCTGTGATCTTAGGAAAAGAAAGAAAGAAGGGAATGATGTCAAAATGGTATATGACATACTGAAAAGTGAAAAGTTATATATATGGTATAACATTCATTGGACTTATAAAAGAAATGAGATTAAAACAAAGACTGATTATTTTATAATACCTGATAGTTTAAAATTATAAAAGAAGAAACAAAAGAAACAGGTTTTTCAGACCATTTGGCTATATGGGTAGAAATAACAGAAAAGAAAGAACATATAAGGCTAGGCAAACGTATTAAATGATTGAACAAGAAAGATTTAGATGAAGGAGAGAGAAAGGAAATAGATCAATTATGGGAAAATCATGTAGAAAAGAGAATATTCTATGACAACTGCACTTTTTGGTGGTTATGTTTTAAAGGAAAAATATAAAAATGCTTTCTAGAATGTCAAGAAAAGAAAAACAAAAATATAAGCTATTAATCCAGACAGTATTTAGAGAGATATTAAGAAATATTAAAACAACTTTTATGAAAGGGACAAAAAAATCTATGAAATGAACCAAGAGAAGATTAAGAAAAATGTTATATAAGCCAAGGTACTTTCTACAAGGGAAAAAAGTAGAAGTGGCTCAATATTTGAGTAAAATAGTGAGATAAAATTAGAGGATAATAAGAGAACTAGAAAATAATGAAGGAGAAAGAGTGAATACACAAGAAAATATTACAGGTAATAGAGTGATATATACAAATGCATTTAAGAAGAGAGAGAGATAAAATAGGCAAATATGGGAAACAAATAAATTAAGTAAAGGAGAGAATAAAATTATGAAAAAAATATAAATATAGGAGAGCTCAACGTAATTTTAAAAGATTTAGATATGGAGAGAGCTGCCCGAATAAATGGAATTGAGTATCATATGTATTATAGTATGAAAGATTGGCAAAAAGTATATTTTGTAGAAGTATTAAATTAATGTTTAGAAAAATGGATAGATAAAAAGAGATATGTATGGGGGGGGTCATGAAATGTATATGGAAGAAAGCAAAAAAGAGGATATTAGAAATCAGGGATTATAAAATATCTATGAGAATAATAATAGAAGATTAGGGAAAGGTATGAATAGATTGCCTATGATTTTTGGAAAAGAAGGAAAGGAAGTCAAGAATTATTATGGATATTAAGAGAGATGATAGATGATATTATAAATAAAAAAGGTGGAAACTAAAGTAATGATAGGAGATGCAAATAAAGTATTTGATAGAAAACAATATGAGGAATTGTGGAGTATATTAAGAGATTACAATGTAAATTATAAAATAATAAAAGTTATAAGATCAGTATGTGAGAATAACATTATAAAAATAATATTAAATGAATGGTTAAATGAAAAATAAAACAGAGTGTGGGGTAAGACAATGTCTCCCAGCAAGCAGCATCCCATTTGCACTAGTTATGAATGTGATTGCAAATGCAATGAACAGAGCATTGAAAATGGCAAGGTATAGGATGATAGAGGGAATATATTCCCCAATCTCTTCTTACTTATACAGATGGCATAATTTTAATTGTTAAGAATAAGAAATCGGTGGAACAAGGAATTCAAAAATTAAATAAGTACTTAAATATGCTTGGTCTTAGTATTAATAAAGACAAAAGTAAAATAATTGGATTTTGGGGAAAATTAGAAGGTATTCATTTTAATGATGAAGAGTTAAATATTTTAGGAATAACATTTCGGATAAACATGACTAAAGAAATACAACAGGAGACACTTACACAAATGTTGAAACATATATGTTTATTTTGTAGATCCAACAGATTGCCATATAAGAAAAAGGTATATTTAATAAATTCTATACTGTTGGGTAAGATAACATATTTGGCAAGCATATATATGATTCCATCGAAGTATGAAAAAGAAATGTTATTGATTATAGTTTCATTTTGTATGGGGATCAAGACTAAATCCTTTTAATGAGTGGAACTTTGTACGTTAAGGGAAAAGAAGGAGGACTAGGGATAAGTAATCAGTCCATGCAGCTTCTTGAATTTGCATAAAATATAAGGATTGAAAGAAGGAAATAGAAATATAGCAAATAATATAATGAAACTCAAATATAAAAATATTTGGGAAAGATTAAGATGTGGGAAAAGATGGAAGAATAATGCAAATGATGAGTTTAAAACATATCAAAATAGGATATTGCTATGGAAATTGAAAATAAAACGTGTAGAAAGGAACAGAAAAGAATGTTATGAAAATATAATGAGTGAACATTATTATCTTTATGCCTGGAAAATTTAGATAATGAAAAAAGAAGTGCTACTAAAACAAGGTTTATATGGAGTAAAAATATGTATCAATGTAAAGATTTTATGTGGAGACTGAAAATACGCAAACTGCCTGTTAAAGCAAATATGCCCTTAAAAGGATTCAGGAGAGAGTATGTAACTATTGTGGGGAAGTTGAGATGAAGGAACATGTTTTCTTGAATTGCATAAGAGTGAGAGAATTATGGGGAAAATTATGAGAAAATAATATCTTGGATGATTTTAAAACTGTGAAAGATATAAACTTGAATATAGAATATGGGTACTATTGCAACAAAAAGAAAACGGAAATGAAAAGAAATTGATAGAAAATTATTTTCCATTTTATGGTTAGCATGGAATGAAAGACTGAATGAAATAAAATATAATGGCAAATGGGTATTATGTGAAATTCTGAATAAGCTATGTTTTTCGATTGTGGACAAAAGAGTGGGAGGATTAATTAAAATACATGAAGTTATATTATGTTTTAATGTAAGATGCAATCAATTGCAAATAATGTATACAATGTATATATAATGCAAATAGTGTATATAAGCTGTTATAATTAATAAAGAAGCCCTAATCATCATTTTGAGAGTGGGACCCATTTTGGAGGAGCACTTCCTGTTTTCATTCAAGGTGCAACAGTGGCCCAGAGAATCAGGGAGACAGATTGAGAGAGAAATAGGTGATGGACTGGTAAAAGAAATAGAGGAGAAAGAAAATATCAAAACCAGAGAATGTGTACATGATTCTGTGGAAATGTTTCAAAGAAATCTGATGGAGATGAGTCAGCAAATAATAAATGTATAACTACAACCCTCCAGTTGGAAGGATTGTGGGATGATTTACTTAAAAAATCGGTGGTGCAGAGTAAGCCAGAAAATGAAAGAAATGCTTCCTGGGGGACATTATGGAGAAAGTACAAAAGGAGGATGCAGAGACAATCCTAAAGAATAGTGTACAGATGAAAAAGAAACATATGAAAAAAAGGCAAAAGTAGAGTAGCAGAAAAGAATCAGAAGAAAATGAAAAACGGAAGTACATGGTAAGGATTCAGAGTAAAGGAGACAAGGAAATGGACAGGTATGATGTGTTAGGCATTTTAATAGCTCCTTTGGATGTAAAAACACATAAAGTATGAGCATTTATTTTTATTAACAAAGAGTCATTTTGTGACATTATATCAGAGACTGATTTTTCAATGCAAAAATTATCTTGGAGTCTATGAAAAAAGAAAGACTGCAGCCCATAGAATTCTTGCATGATAAAAGAATTTAACAGGGAAACCAAATAGAACAGAAGTAGGAAGAGATACTTTGAAAGGACATTTGAACCTTTATGTAAATACGTACTGGACATTGCATACATTTATGACAAAAGGGGTTTATGGATTGGTGACTGGGATTGTAATATTGTGTCAAAACATAAAGAGAAAAAATATACATATACTAAGCATGATAAATGTGGAGGGAAACAAGAGTGTTGTAAAATACTAGAGACAACCCAAAATATTTTTTTTGTTGAAAAATAAGGCATTTGATAAGTAACTGTCACAAAAGAAAATTATATATTTGTTGGGAAATGGGACATGATGCAAAAAAATTGAATTGAAATGTTATAAATGCAACAAAATTGGATATTTATGGATGGATTGCAAAAATGAAAATGAGTAATGAAAAAGAAAAAGAAAGAGAATAAAACAAACAAAGAGAAGACATTTTACAAGTAGTATAACTAGAAGAAAAATTAGATGAGAAGAAAATGGGTCTATATTAATTCAGCAAAAGACGTATTCTATGAATACATCTTCATCAATCACTAGCCACTGAAATTCACTGCAATGAACTGTGGAATTTTTCTCAGAAACACTCGCCCACCAACCATCCAGAACACACAAAGGACTAAAAATATTAAAAATATGAAATCCACCCAAGTTAGGGGGTAGGCTTCACAAGCCTAACATGGGGACTGTGCCCCACACCCCCAACTAGATATACCAACTCTGAGATCATGCTACAGTGGGGAAAAGGCCAAAGTTGAAATGATGGCCAAATGTTTCAGAACTGTGGAAAAAAAATCCGCCATTTGCTGAAGTGAATTTCAGCAGCTGGTGATCGATGAAGATCTATTTGCAGAATACTTCTTTCACTGAATTAATATAGACCCAAGAAAATAATAAAGAGGACATTGAAGTAGGTTCTGAAATATGTGATGAAGAAGACATAAACTGGGAGGTAGTAAAAAAGAATTCTGTTGAGAAAAGGGTAATAGAAAAAGAATAATATGAAGTGATAAGTACAAAAGAAAAAAGAAAGCAAATGGGTGAAAAAGAATACACACATCTATTGATTGGGGTTGGTATAATGGCTAAAGTGTTTGACTCACAGACACAAATGTACAGTGTTTGATTCTCACCTTTGGGAGGGAAATTGGCTATGCTTAGAAAGGTATATTATGAAAGCTAGCATAGTCATTCATTATAAAATTATGAAGCTATTAATCTATGGAAAAGGGAAAATGAAAATTTTAGAGTGTTTTCTGTAAATGAGAATAATATTAAGATTATAGTAAGAAGTATATACACACAGTGTATATATAATTATATTAGAAAACACACAATTTTTTAACAAATGAAGAAAGATTACAGACAGAGAAACTATGGTGAGGAAAGATAATCTAGAATTAGGGAAATTATAGATATTACGGAATAGTCATATTCCATAGAAATTCAGTAAAGATATTGGGCATAACCTTAGCAAAAATGGGAAGATTAACCATTGTAAATTTAAAATGGAAAAAAACAAGTGTATATAGAATTATAACATTGCATGCATATACTAATTGTAAGTAAAGGAAAAGCTTATAACATCAGATTTTAGACTATATAATGATAAATATGAATAGCATAATAACAGCAGACTTTAATTATGATTTAAGAGGCATACATAAAAATAAAGGACACGATATAAGAAAAAATGTTAAAAGTTATAAGATGTGGTAAGTTAAAACTTTGGGACAAAAATTCATGGACTTACAAAAGGGGTCTGTGCAGAACTGAAATAGATTATTTTATAGTATATGAAGATTTCATTATAGGAGAAAGGGAGGTAGTTGAAACAGTATTTTCTGATAATCTTGCAATATGGCTAGAGATAAAGGAAAGCAAGGAATATATAAAAATGGGTAAATGAATAAAAAGGAGAACTTTATTTAACATTTGTTTACTGGGAAAGTCCAACTTGGAATGAAGCCAATTTTCAGCGGATGCCCAGGGAGAAATTCTCCAGATTAAGCAGAGAACCTTGCTGGCCCTCTTCATGAGAAATCTTGATGAGTGGATGGGTAACAGAAAGTTCACTCCAGGGATCATTCAAGTTGCCCTATTGGATAGGGACACTGTGAACTAACTTCAGGTGGCATGGTGCCAGGGCAAATTTTTTTGGGCTAGGCTTGTAAAGGCTCCAGGGACACTAGTCTACTACACACCTATGCATGTTTTTGGAATGTGGGAGGAAACTGGAGCACCCAGAGGAAACCCACAATAATTCAGTGAGGACATGCAGCCTCCACACAGAAGGCACACCAGCTGAGAATCAAACCAGAGAACCACTTGCTGTGTGGCAACAATACTACAGCTACACCACTGTGCCAATAAATGAGAAAGCATGGAATGAAGAAGGAATGAGATTAGTAATATAGTTATAGAAATATCATATTACTATGAGAACATGTTATAAAAATTAGTTGGCATGGTGGATGATATATAAAAAAATATATAAAAATTATTTTTATAATGGCAATATGATGTAAAAAAATACAGAAAGACAAATATGAAAGAAAATATGTGTTGGAAGACTTAGAACAGTATGATGGAAAGTACTTTGACATAGAAAAAGAATTATAGGAAAGACATCAAGAAACAATACAAGAACTGCTATATAAGCAAAGATATTTTTTTACAAGGAAAAAGAGAAGTATCAACTTACTTAAGCAGATTATTAAAGGATGATTGGATCGTAATGACAGAAATAAAAATATAAAAGGAGAAATAGAAAGAACTCTGGAAAGAGTTTGGATAGTGCAGTACAATATGTGCAAGAAAAGTTTAAAGAAAAATAGAAGGTAGTGAAAAAATGTGGAAACTAAAAAGGTTAACATAAAAAGAGAATAAAAAGTTGGAACTGGGGAATTCTTTAAATGAGCAGGATAAAGTATCAGGACAAGTAAATATAGTTTCAGCTGCAAGACCAAATGGAATAGTGATGGAAAAGTATATAAAACATAAAAAAATTTAAGGGAGTGGCAAAAATATTTTTCTAAAGATTTTGAATGACTGATTAAGTGCAGGTTTTATGTATAAAGAATTATGTAGTGAAATACTTAAATTCATATGGAAGAAGGAAGATAAATGACAACTGAAAAACTGGAGACTGATAGTATTGAATAATAATGATTATACAACGACCCCCATTAATATTCCAAAATGTGCATGCTGATTGGCCAGCGTGCCTGTTGTAAATCCCACAATATACCAACGGAAAAAGGTCCGGTCGCCTGGACTTTTTCCGTTAGTATAAAGTGCTAAAAACATTTTTTTTAACAAATAAAAAAGAAAAAAAGAAAAAACGGAGCAATGGAGACTTTCTTTTCTCTGTTGCTTCCATTTCAAAGCATTGATGTACTGGGTATCCATGGGACGCAAGTCCCATACGCATGCTTAGTACATCAAAACAAGGAAGTAGTGTACCACAACCAGCAGAAGAACAGTAATGCACCATTATACAAAGACACTATTTAAGAAAAGTAAGTATTTATGTCATTATATAATAGCAATAACCGACTCCGTGGTTGTGGTATATTGAAATTTACCCATGGATGGCTTTATTTAATCACTCAGGCTTCACCCTCATGATTAAACCACACCAACCATGGGTAAATCTTCAATATACCACACCACATTGTCGGTTATTGCTTAATTATAAAATCTTTCTGAAAATAATAAAATAATAAAAAAGAGAGTTGAAACTAAAATGGCAAATATTATGGAAGATAGTATATATAGTATATACTGTATAACAGGGAAAGGTTGTCAAGACTTATTAATGATAGAGAAATTGTGAATAATATTATGAATAGAAAAGAAGAAGAGAAAATAATGATAGGAGACCTTAATACGGCATTTGACACAATTAGACATAAGATCTTATGGGTAATAATGAAATAAAATGATATAAGTGAGAAAGTTAAGACATTATGTAAGCCATTGCATAATAATAAAGTAAAGATACTTGTAAATGGCTGATTAAGACAAGAGGTGCCTATGAAGAGTGGTGTAAGACAGTGATGCCCAACGAGTTGTACACTCTTTGCATTAGCTATGAATGTGATAGTATGTGGAATAAATTTCAGAATGCAGTAAGCACAGTATATAACACCTGAAGTATTAAGAATTCCAGTTCTGTTAACATATGCAGATGACATTATAATAATTGCAAAAAAACAAAATTTGGATAAAAGATGTAATAATTAGCACAAATGACTGCAATAGGCATGGCTTTAAATAAAGAGAATAGTAAAGGTTTAGGTGATGTAGTAAAGACAGGGGATATATATTTTACAGTGAATGGAATTTCTGTGTTACGTATAGAATTTGGGAATAAAGATGTAAGTAGAATTAAATGGAAAAAAACAAAACAAAAGAAGAAATAAAACAAACCTGCCTTTTTTGTACAACATATAAATTATCATTCAGAAAAAAGGTGTATTTGATCAATTCAGCACTGATGTGAAAAATAGCATATTTAGCAAAGTGGATAAATGAACAATATGAGAGATTAGTAGTAAAATTATATAAATATAATTATGGTAATTTTTTGATATGGTAAAAAAGAGTAAAAGAGAGAAAGAGTGCATAAATTAATAAATAAAATGTTACCATGAAAATATATTTTTGTGGAAAATAAAAATTGATGATATAGAAAAAGACAGAAAAGTATGGTATAAGAATGTAATGACAAAACATTACTATGTAGAACTATGACAGAGTAAAATATTAAAGCTATAAAAATAAGTAAATAATGTAATTAGAAAGTAGAATGTCAAGATTTTTTTGGAGACTGGTAATAGATAAATTGCCAGTAAACAGAAATTTGCCATATAAAAAGTAAAGTGACATAACATGTTTACATTGGCAAGAAGAAGAAACCACGGAACATGTATTTTTGAAATGTAAAGAGTAAAAAAGTAATCAGGAAATCTATGTAAAGAACATTTTGAAGATATAAAATACGTGGATAAAATAAACATGAATATGATTAAATATGGATTTATTTATTTATTTTATTTTATTTTACATTTGTTGACTGGGCTAGTCTAACTGGATAGATGTCCATTTTCAGCAGAGGCCCGGAGAGATAAGCTCCATTAAACAAAACATACAGTACGATAACAATCAACAAATTAACAGTGATATACATGAGAATACCTAAAAAAAAAACACTCAACAACATTAGCCTAAAATCTAAACATTTAGTGATCATAGGATATATTAACAATTGAATATATGAGAGGAAGGGATAAAGAGCAAATCAAGAGGTGAGAGAAAAAAAAAGTAGCACAACCAGTTGAGAGCCTAAAGATAAATAAAGAGAGAGAGGCTAGAGTAGAGAAAGCACTGTGAGATAAGCTAGAGTCAAAATAGTTAACTAGTTTTTAGACAGCTTGCAGATTCTACTAGTAAGAATGAGCAGAGGACAGATGATGGCAAATTAAACACATAAAGTAAGTTTTTAAAAAGGTATATGCTCAGGTTTAGTTGAAACAGTGAGACATCATTCTGTGACCATGGAGGGCTAATAAGACAGGGATAGTGAAAAAGGCAAGAAGAGAGTGGATTAATCTGGGTTAGTGCATGGACAAAGCCATAGAGTTCTAAGGAAAGTTTTAAGTTGTTTCTTGAAAAGAGATGTGGAAGATTACAGGGAGGCTTGTTCCAAGTTTTGACCACTGTGTTAGTAAAAAGACAGTCCACAGATTTATTGTTGGATTTATGGATGGTTACTAGCAATTTGTTAGCTGAGCATAGTGTAGTAAGATATGTGTAAGGAGTAATAAGGTTACGAAGTATTGGGGTATTACTGGGATGATGCAAGATCTTGTGGGTGATAGTTAGCTGCTGAAGGAGGAGTTGATTTTGCAATTCAAGCCAACCTAGCTGTTTAAGATTTAGACAGTGGTGGGTTCTAAATGGGGAGACAGTGGCAAATCTGGCAATGTTGTGGTAGGAGGTTGCCAGTTTGGTGAGGTTACTTTTGGCTAGATTAGTGTAAATAGGGGAGGCATATAGGAGTGTAGAGAAAAGATGAGTGTGGACGATGGTAGTTCTAGACAGAGGAGTAAGGAAAGGTTTGATCCTGTAGATTAAACCAAGTTTTCTATTTACTGATTTGATGGTTAGGTTAATGTGAAAATCAAAGCTGAGGTTACAGTCAATAGTTACCCCTAAGAGTTTGGTGGTCGCGTCAGGTACTATGGTAGTATGTTAGTGCCATTATTAGATGTGACTGTGAAATCAATTGGGGGACTTCTGTGTGGGAGTGAACAGCAATAATTTAGTTTCTTTTGGGTTAAGGAGGAGACAGCACTGAAGGAACCATTTTTCTACTAGGCTGAACACTTCTTGGTTGAGAGACTGGAGTTCAGCAGAGGAGTTAGCAGAACAGATTAATGTAGAATCACCAGCCTATTGTATACAGGTGGCTTGAGGAAGGCTTGCATTAAGGTCATTAATGAAGAAAGAGAATAAGAGGGGTCCTAAGATAGAGCCTTGAGGGACACCAAGGGTAATATGGAGGTTGGTAGATAGGTTATTGTCCCGTAGTACAGCCTGTTGTCGATTTTGTAGATAAGACTTAAACCATTTAACTGCCTGGGTATCTAATGAAAGTGATGTTAGGATATTTAAAAGTAGGTGATGATTGACCATATAAAAAGCTTTTGATAGGTCTATAAAGAGAGCAGAGGACAGTTTGCTATTGTTTCTATTTTTATTAATGCAGTCAGAAAAGGATAAGAGAGCAGTGGTGGTACTATGGAATGGTTTAAAGCCATGCTGACAGCAAGTAGATTATTCTGGAGAAGGTGGTGAAGTATTTGTTGGTGTATACATCTTTCCATGATTTTTGCTAATGGGGAGAGTAAGGCTATGGGGAAATAGTTTGAGAATTCATTTGAGTTACCTCCCTTATGTAGTGGGATAATATGGGGGATTTTCCAAGGAGATGGGATGGATCCTTCGGTAATGGTTCTATTAATAAGGATGGAAATGGGGTAGGAAAGCACTTTTGCAGCAACCTGTAAGTATTCAGCTGGGAGTAGGTCAGCTGAGGGTTTGCATGGTTTCAGTTTATGAAGTAGTGTATAGATTAGGGATGTAGGGATTGGTTGTAAATGTAATGCTGGAGGTAAAGTAGTTGATGAGGGAGGCAGAATTGAGCTGACAGGAGGTAGGGTATTAGCTAGAGATTGGACAGTGTCTGTAAAAAAGATGTTGATTGCATCAACAATCTGGCTGGGAGAGATTTGAGAAAAGCCAGAAGGGGTTGGAGTCATGGAGTATCCTGGGTGTAGAAGTCTATTTATCCCTGACCAGAAACTCTGATGATTCTGTTGATAGGTTTGTTGGAATTTGCAGTAATTTTTTTTTGTCAAGAAGTATAGATTTTTTTGTGGTGTTTTTCAGATGTCTAAGCATTTGGTGGTCTGTTGGGTATTTAGTAGTTCTCCTTTTGGCCCAGATTTTGTTTCTCACTAGTATTTTTTGCCTGGTCTCTTTAGTGAGCCAGGGAGCAGTTTTGTTCCTAGTTCTAACAGTACGAGAGGGGGCATGGTGATCTAGGATTTGTAAGAAATTACTGTTGAAGTATGACACTACTTCATCAACAGGGAGGTGTTTTAGTGGTGACCAATTACAAGCTTTAAGTTCTGTTTGGAAGCTTAATAGGTTAAAGTTTTTTTTTGTTCCGGGTGGATCTAAAGATTATTTGGTTGGGAATAAAGTTTTTTTGTCTAATTATATACGTTAGTGAGTGGTCACTAATGTCATCAGGAAGGATGCCTGAATTATATGAGTGGGGATGACTATTCACTAATATCCTGTCTAAGGTGCTCTGTTTGTTGCTAGGTTTATGGATTCTTGTGGGGCTGGTGATAGTTTGGCGAAAGCCATATAGATTTATATAAGAAGTTGGTTTGGCTGAAGTGCAACTAATCCAGTAAATATTAAAGTCCCCAAGCACAATGGTTTCTTGGGGGAAAGATGTAGAGAGCCAGCTGAGGATGCTTTCAAGGGTTGTGATATTATTGCCAGGAGCAATATGTATAAGGATTTACTAGCATTAATTTGTAGCTTACTGACCAGGATTTCAACATTGCTGGGTGAGGGAGGTAGTACATCTAGAGATGTAATCTGTAATTCAGATTTGTACAGTATAGCCACCCCACCACCTTTTTTGGTAACACGGTCTTATCTCAAAATATTGTAACCAGGAGGGAGTATTTCACTGTCATGGGTAGCTGGTTTCAGCCATGTTTCTGTTAGGCATAGGATATCAAATGAATGGATGTCTAACAGTGCATGTACCTAGCTAATTTTATTGCTTAAGCTACGTATATTCAGGTGTGCTATAAGGAGAGAATTAGGGGTACTTGTAGGGGTGAAAAGAGTGGCAGAATGAGTTAGTTGGGGGTTTGTGATGATGTTGTTGATAGGGCCAGGGTTTGGATGAATGTCACCATTTAGAAGGATGTGTTGCTGCAGACTATATGAATTTTTTAGGAACTTACAGGGTATGCTTTGTGATTTTTCTAACTTGGGGATAAGTAATATGGCTTAATCTATGGTACTTTGGTAGTAGGTAGGTAGTTGAGGATGTACTGTTTAGGTGATGTAGTGTGGTTGGCTGAGTTAAAGTAGTTTGTTTTAATGGTTGCTGAAATTTGGTGAAACTTCGGTATTCATAGTAGGTGAGGAAGTATGGTACATATAGTGGTGGGTAGTAGTATGAGAAAGAGGAGCAAGTATATTTGGCTGGGAATGAAATGTTTTGGAATGCTGAGGCTTGTTGTAAGTAAATAAGGAGTGGAAGGTTATTATGAAGTTGGGTGGGGAAGGAATGTTAAAGATAGAAAAGGTGATGAGAAATAGTACATAATTCGCTGCTTAATTGTTTGATGTGTAATGAAAACGAGTGTGCTATTGACTAAACAGGAAGGGGTGTGGTTTTGGTAGTATAAGTTTAGATGTACAGGGGTGGGTGGGAATTGGGGGTAGGGTATGGAGTGGAGTGAGCCCGCAGGGCGAACGGAGCGGGTAGAGCAAGTAAAGTATGAGAATCACAGAGACAATCAGAAAGCAGATAGTAGAGGAGCTCTAGGTAATTCCAGGTGAGTGGGGAGTACTACTTCAAAAGTTGGGTTACAAGGGATAGTGGTGAGGGGAGGGAAATGAAGCTAGTAGAGGTGAAGAACTAGAGCAGTCAGATACAGAAAAGAGGAGAAAAGATGAATAAACCTAGACAGAAGTGAGGGATTTAACACTGAAGAGGGGAATAAGGGATATACCACAAAAAGTGTATGGTGCCACCTAGTGGTCAAAAGGTAGAATTAAGTCAGCTGATAAAGTAGGATAGGGCAAGACAAAGTAACTCAGTTCCTAGATACAAAGGAGAGAATATTTAATACATAAGGGGGAGAGCAGGGTCTGGCTGCTGGGTACCTGGCTCAGGAGTGAGCCTTTAAACATACACTAGAGAATCCTAATATTATAAAAAACAAATAAAAAAAAAAACAGTGAGGTTAGGGGGGTCAAAACGTACTTCCTTGAATCCATTGGAAGGAGGGATTTTTAGTATTGGACAAAGGTATCTTAGGGATGTAGTTGAGATGGCAGGACTAATTAGAAGGGGGTCCTTATTGAGCAGCCTGGTAGGTTCTCAGTCTTAATGCAGGAAGGAGGTTGAAAGCTATGTAGGTTAGTGAAATAAAAATAACAATTAAGTGATAGGCAAGCAGTATTTCAGTATAGAGCTAATTGTAGTTGAGGAAGCAACACTGAAAAATACAATGTTAAAAAGCACTTTTCGCACATACACAAACTGAAATGCTAACATTGCACTCAGGAATATTGCAGACGTGAAGCCTAAATAAGATGTAGGTTTAAGTTTTATGTTAGGTACATATACACAATCTTACACAGAGACATATATTAATTTGATTTGAAAAACAGGTAATGGAAATATTTAAAACATTACAAATTATTCCAATAAGCCAGTAAAGTACCAATTCATACAGAGCAGTTCTAAAGACTGATAGTAAGATGTGGGTGAGTCAAGATAAGACAATACTAGCAGACAGCAGTAAAATACAAGTGAGTCCTCGAAAAATATAGGTCCTATGCTATCCGAAAAGCAGCCATCGTGCCCAGTTGAGTTCTAATGAGGATTGCAGCAATACAATTTAACGCTAAGCATCAGGTGTAGCCTAATCAACTAACTTCCAAGCGCATTGCTCGTTCTGTACAGAGCAGGCTAAAATCTATTAGCATTTGTAGTGAGAGAAGGATATATGAAGACAATGCCCCCAGTAATTAGAGTGGAATCTTTCCACAGAAGCAGTTAACGGTGAAATTTCACTTAGCTTCACTAAGCAGGGAACCAAGCAATGTTCTCAGGGAGCCACTTTAGGTACAAAAGTGTAAGTGCAACCACATATTAATGGTGTATTACAAAAGAAGCAGGAGAGAGAAGTTGCACTTCAGCAAGGAGAAGGGAAACTAAGTTAATGGCAACACAAAAAAAAGAAAAAATACTTACACGAGCGCTGTTGTTAGTACTGCGCTATAACATACAAGCAGTCCAGCTGATTACATATCATCCGACAGCTTGGCTCGTCAGTTATGTGCTATTTGGGAATGATTAAATGATGATAAAGCCTAAATAATAAACGAGCACTGCATGTACTAGAGTGCTCTTGCATAGTAAAAATAAAGGAGGCAGACTCTGTATGTGAGTTCCTTAGCTCACAGATACTTTGCGTTATATCTTACTAAGCTCTCAATAACAAGTTAACTATATGTGATTCCAAGGAACTAACAGGGACCTTACAACTAGCACAGCGCTATCAGGACTACCGGGAAACACTAAGGATGGATGGAGCAGTACATTTCCACTTGGAGGCTCTACCTGCAATTAGGTTTTTTGGTTGAAATAAAAAATAAAGCAGAATGATATTAGAAATCTAAACATAAACATACAAATTGTTTCAACATAGGCGGACCTTTAGCCATAAATGCTTAACAAACACTTGAGAATTAACATAAAAACAGCATTTGCCAACTAGAACAGACTTACACTGAGATTACTTGCAGGGTCAGGGACACACAGCAGCCAGGGAGAGATGCAGGAAAAAAGATGGCGCCCTGAAAGACTACAAAACTATAAGCTGTTGGGAAGGAAGTGAGGTGAGAAGGGGAGGGGAAAGGCAAGTTAGGGGAAAGAAGACAATGGAGGGGCAATAGACCTGGAAAGGTGAGCTAGTATATGTGATAATTCAGTAGCATGACAAAGACACGGTAGTAGAATGAAGGAGAGCAGGGGTATATGCATGATAGTAGAAGGAAGGAGAGTAGGGATACAATCAGACATGCATATAGACATAAGCACTAAGAGAATACTAGGGGAAGAAGGGAAAGGAGTAAGGCAAACAAAATAGGAAAGTAGCAACAGACAGTAGAGCAAGTAAAGTGTGAGAATCACAGAGACAATCAGAAAGCAAACAGATAGTAGAGGAGCTCTAGGCAATTCCAGGTGAGTGGGGAGTACTACTTCAAAAGTTGGGTTACAAGGGATAGAGGTGAGAGGAGGGAAATGAAGCTAGTAGAGGGGAATATCTAGAGCAGTCAGATACAGAAAAGTGGAGAAAAGAAGAATACAACTAGACAGAAGTGATGGATATAAAACTGAAGAGGGGAATAAGAGATATACCACAAAAAGTGTATGGTGCCACCTAGTGGTCAAATGCTAGAATTAAGTCAGCTGGTAAAGTAGGACAGGGCAAGACAAAGTAACTCAGTTCCTAGATACAAAGGAGAGAATATTTAATATATAGGGGGAGAGCAAGGTCTGACTGCTGGGTACCTGGCTCAGGAGTGAGCCTTTAAACATACACTAGAGAATACTAATATTATAAAAAACAAATAAAAAAAAACAGTGTGGCCATGGGGTCAACATGTACTTCCTTGAATCCGTTGGAACAAGGGACTTTTATTATTGGACGAAGGTATCTTAGGGATGTAGTTGAGATGGCAGGACTAATTAGAAGGGGGTCCTTATTGAGCATGCTGGTAGGTTCTCAGTCTTAATGCAGGAAAGAGGTTGGATATAAGAATAGAAGTAAAGAATATGTCAAAAAAATAAATGCAAAGGTATTTTATGTCATGAGTTATATGGAATAAAAAAAATAAATGAAATGTGTAATGGTAAGTAGATTTTACCAACAATACTATGTAAAATCAGATGGTGGTTATAAAAAAGGAGTGGGGGTCTTATAGTGATAAAAATTAGTAGTATTGTAAAGGAAATTATAAATATGTGTAAATAGATTTGTATGTCTATATATTTGTACATTTGTAAATATTTGGAAATATGTAAATGTTGTAAATAAGATTTATTTCTTTATATAAATAAAATACCTTACTCTTTTTGATAGGTGCTGTTGTATCTTTTACATCCACCTGAGTTACCACCAACTCAAGCAGATGGGACCTTGGTTTAACATATCATCCCCTATGCTGCACTGCAGTGTCAAGAATCTATCTTCTTGGTGTGAGAATAGAACCCTCTTTCTCCTACACCAAAGGAGAAAGTTCTGTCTGAGATTTAGTGCTCATGAGCAGTTGACTATTGCAGACTACTGTAAGTTTATTGTACCTGCCTTGAACAGCACATTCACAAACATACTATGCCCTCTACCACTCATATTTTCTTTCTATTCTTCTTTGCTGATTTGTTTCTATCTGTGGATCTTTTTGGTGGTTAAACAGCTTCATTTGCTTTTTGATGATACCTAGGTGTCGAATTTAATGAGTTTTTTTCACTGTTTCTCTTCCTGGAGTCAGACACTGGTCTAATCACTGGCTTTAATGTTTGGCATGTCTATTGACTTTCGTTTATTACTTTTTATTTCAGCTTTTTTTCTTACCTTCAGTTTCCACGTTTTTATTATTCTTCATAGTTTTTGATTTCCCCCCTTGAAAGTTTTTATCTGACTTTTTTTTTAGTTTAACTACTGATTTTTCTTTGCAGTATATTGAGTTATCTGTTGTTTTTGATTCAAACTCTGGTATGTTTTCTATCTGACATTGATTGGTGTTTATTTTTATTATTTATTATTTATCTTTATGTTTATTTAGTTTTATTTTATTTTTGTACTTTTGTACCAGTTTTATGTTTGTGTGCTGGTGTTTTGATTTTAACTTATGCTCTGACTAGTGTTCCTGGTTTGGTTTAGGCTCTCTGCCTGATTTTTTGTTTATTTTTGTTTATTTATCATTGTGTTTTTTTTATTTTTTATCATTTTTTGTTTATTTGTGGTGTTCCTGGGATAGGACTTCTTCATACAGATACTTTCTTCTTTGGTTCTGTTTTTGGTTTCTGAGTAAATTTTCTTGCTGCCTGGGTAGATGGGTGGGGGGTCATTGATTTACATTTTTGAGAACATATTTATATTACATATGCTAACATTTGTTCTGTTTTTTTTTTCTTGCTTCAAATTCATGATTTAGCTTTGTGTGCATAAGCTATGGTCCCTTTTCTTGTATTGTAGCCCAGTTACCCTCTATGTTGGATAAGTCTATAAGTGTAACTTAATCACCAACATTCATTTTTCTACTAAGGTTTTTTTGAGACAACTAGATCTGCAGGATGACACCTAAGGCTCAGTTTAGTGTTGTATTTTAATTAGTTTTGAATGTTCTATGTGGTTAGCCTAACATGAGCCACCTAATACTCTTTACACAGATTTATCAATGTTTTTCAGTCTTGATTTATGACTTTGTTGGTTGTCTGAATACATATTTCCATAAAGCAGTTTTTGAAAATATGATCTAATGAAGTCCAGTTATTGGTCAAAAGTGCTTATCATACTTGAATAAAGCTGAGTTCTTTTGGTGACTAAAACTGGCAGAACTTTTTATTTTATTTTTATTATTTTAAATTCAGTGGTGATTTTTGATGTTTTGTACTGCTTTTAACTGTTTCTGAATGTTGGGTTTTTGTTAATTGGATTGTTTTTGTAACAAATAAAGCAGTGAATGCCACCTGCTATTCTCACACTGGAGTCAGCTTTTCAGTTTGCATATTTGATTGTTTATGTACTTGTTAATAATCTATTTTGGATGTGTACGAAGATCCTGGATGTGAAGTAGATTTACTAGAACACCAGAACAACTGGTGATTTTTTTACTTTGGATAACAATATAATTATGCAACTCCCTAAATATCTTTGAGGTGAAAATGCATGTATAATATCTGCAACTTCTCAAATTGCACTGCATAGTTAAAAAAACCTGCAAACTTTCTCAGCATCTCAATAATCCATGGATGGTATAGGTTCCATCAACAGCAGGCATAAAATGACAGCTCAGGAGAAGGGTCAGAATCTCTCAATAACTCCAAGTAGGTTCTGTACAAGGAATCCAGAAACTCAATATGTAACGCAAACAACAATGGCAACAACAGATAGCCCTGCCTTGACCAACATAAAGCTCAAGTTTTGAGAAAATATACTTATCCAGTATAATAAAGTTAGCCACGCTATCATATGCTGCCATAATTGCATATTATGGTGTTGACCTGCACAAAGCTTGTTCAGTTGACAAAAATAAAATCTAATAAAATTCAGTCCAAAGAATTTTTAATATCAGTACTCATCGCAAACATTAGGAAACCATTACCTGCTGCCTGTTGGTCTGAATATAAGAATAAGACACAGTGAAGGAAAATAAAAAAATATCCACATTATTCGTCAGCTGACTCATATACCACTAAATGTTTAAATGACATAGGAATAGCTAAGCTTGGCATGAAGAAAGAAATAATAGAGATTTGAATGATAATTTGTTACAGTATATAACTGATCTAATTTCAACAATGATTGTGCATTTCTTTCATTCAGAGGTAAGAAATGTGGTGCATCACACAAAAGCATGTACCAACCAGCTACAAAATGCTACTGGCATTGAACATACAAAGCATGTAAGATTTGCACATTCTGTTGAAACTATTTCTAAAGTTAAGTATGTGTTAACAAATCAGACTGTACTGCTACAATTGTTGTTTTGACTATTGTACAATAGTTTTTGTTGTTTATCCAAATTTAACACCTGTCTAATATTATATGTGATCTAAACACAAATATAAAACATTTGGTCAAGATGTCTATATTCTGCAACAAACTACAATATATTGGCATGGATATTTCCATATGTGTTTTAATGAATATTAAGACTGCAAGGGAGTCACTCTACTCACAACAACAACAACAATTCACAAACTATAGGATCATCTTCCCAACATTTGATGGGCAAACCCTATGCCTTATACCTGCAGATGATAGTCTTTGAGCTATTCAGTGTCACCTTATTTTGTTTTCTCTCCAAGCTGCCTGTTTCTTTTTACATTTTATATTCATACACATCTTATCAACACACCCCGGCAAATCTCAATGGATAGTCTATTACAGTAGCTGTGAAATTTTCAGCTATAATGTATGTGTAGTGTATGATCTTTAACTCATTCCCTCCACAACAGCTCTTTTGAGTGTGTACTTTTATATCCCATGGGGTGTGGCTTGAACCTTTAAAACAAATGACATTATCACCTTACAGTTCAAACAAATATTCATATCTGTAAAATCGTGTTACCAGAAAACTGTAAATGGTGAGCTATTCAGGATAAATCCATCTTTATATTAGCAGCATTCATTCAGTTTGATGCTTTAAACTGGATTTTATAAGCCAAAATAAACACAGGGTATATTAATTTTGTAATGGTGTATATAAGCAGCTTATGATATCTCAGTAACCATTCAACCAAGACACATACTGCCAGCAGGATTTTCTTCATATGGCTGTGAGCTCTCGTATGAGACAATGCAGTTATGTCTGTGTTACATGAATGTTGAGATATTTAGAGAAATATAGAAATTATTGCAATACAAATAATACACACAAATATATATATATATATATATATATATATATATATATATATATATATATATATATATATATATATATATATATCTTTAACTGCATTAGACAGAAGTCAAATATCAATACAATTGTGTCTGCCATCATGTATGCATTAAGATGAAATCTTCCGATACCTTGTATGTAGCATGCTTTTGGAATTATCAGTGCAAATATGAACAAGCAATATTTGGCACCCAGAGGCATCAGTAGGAGGTAACTGCAGAAATGCCTGGAAGTGCACTCGGCTATAATATTATTTTATAAATTGCTGCACTTTTGATAAATTATATTAATACCCCTCAGTAGTACTGAATATGCTCAAGATGTATATTGTGCAGACCTTTTCTGAGAAGGCCTCTGCTGAAAGATGGTCATGCACAGTTTGATTATGCCTCATAACATACTAAATAAATAAATAAAACAATACATACTCAACATGTCAGGTAGTCCATCAGAGACAAATACAAGCACACATCTAGGTTTGCAGAAAAAAGTGAATACAAACTCTGTATTTATAAATATAGACTAGCCCTTCAGCCATGCTAGCCTTTACCATAGGAAGTGCAGGGTACAAGGACTAGGGGCTCCTGGTGTCAACCTGCAGGAAGCACCAAACAAATTTACTGTTTAAAAGCTGTTAAGGCAGTGATCACATCATTATTTATATGTAATGACAGTTTGTAAACTTATCTTCTAACTACATACACCATCTGCTGCTTTTAATTTACCCATTTAAACATCTAAACTAGCTTCACCTTTGTCGCCAGCCTTTTTAGCACTAGGTCTTCTAAGATAGTGTACTAACTGCCATATACTCAAAGATAATGAACTTATGTTCAACACTGATCATTTCATATGTAGGAGGGGTAAATACCAAATCAATCTGCTTTCCTCTCATATAAGAATGCAACTTGTAAGCTTCATACACTTCCACCACAATCCTTTACGAATCACAGAAAAATATTGAGTTCAATAAAAAATCATCCCAAAGACTCACTGAAATAAGATTAAGTCTCAGCAAATATTAAGCCTCTTATCCATTTCATGCATAACTACCCTAAGAAATCACCCTGAGCAAAAATGCTCCAGCTCTACCACACTACACACCTACAGTGATAGAAATGTTTTAAGAATAGGTGACACTATTGTCAGGCACACCAACTCATTACTCACAAGGCTGGATAAGGAGAGGATTACAGTGAGTTACTTGTCAGGTGCCAGGATCTCTGATATTACAAGGACACTAAGGACCTTAACTCCTGACAAATATGGCTATGATATGGTAGTGGTGCATTTGGGAGTGAATAACTCGAGATGCCAATCCTTGAGGGGCATGCAGAAAGACAGAGAGACATGACAGTACCTTTCCTGCATGTTACAAATATAAGTAAGACACTAGTCCTGAGTGGAATCCTTGCTTCACCTTAAATGATACATATATATAATGAAAAGATAATTGGTTGCAATAATTGTTTAAATAGCTGGTGCCATTCCACGGGGATCCCGTATGTGTCAGCCTAGGATGAGATGCTCAACAGTCCTGATTATTTCAATGAAGATGGCCTTTAACATAAGCAGTATATCAGTCCTATAACTGGATCATGTAAAGCTGGCTCTCCTCAATGCCTGAAGTCTAATTAGCAAATTGTGTGATCTTCAGGCAATCATTTGGAAAACAGCTATGCCTGTGTCTACCTGAGATCAGAAGAAGTATATTTTGAGATGTGGTTTAAATGTAAAGAGAGCACTCCCTCTGTACCTGGGTTTTGCAATTTCATGTCTTCAGACCCAGTGACAGCTGTGTTGGGTCTCCATTTTCATCAAGGAACATGTCACCTCCAGGGAGATCATGAAAGACCCACAAACTAAAATCATTGAACAACAGCTCATTCTAGACATGATTATTTATAGATTATTTTGTTTTTTACAGAACACCATTGTTGCCCACTGATGACCATGCAAGAACTCCCAGTGTTCTAAATATTCTCAGTATTAACAAAAACTGCAGTATTTTTTGAGACTTAAACTACCTTTTAGTATAATTTGATACCAATACCTCCAATGTAGGATATGCTCAGAAATTCCTAGACTTAATAATCACAAACACTCTTGAGCAGTTGGTAAACAAACTTATTAGAGGATACAACATTCTTGACTTGATTGTTACAAATATAGCTGTCTCTTGCACTAGTGCGTTGGTATCATTTTTCTCATGAAATCTAACCACAGACTTCATAACTTCTTTAAACTCTCAACAGCCATTACAGAAATTCCAACTGAATTTCAGGACTACAGACATGCCAAACACAACCATCTGTACAACAAAATATAAAAAGGTACATATGACTGTACCAGCCCGGGCCTTGCTACAAGCTTCACTAAGGAATTCTCCACCCATTTAGCAAAATGCACATAGCTAGCCATCTCCGCCAGAACCAACTATTATAAGAGATTCAAAATTAAACCACACTGCTGGTCCACCACCTTAAATAAAGTCTACAGCGAAAGCAAAAAAATCCTTAAATATTAGATCATATCCATAACCCCTTCTTCATACCTCTCAACCGTTTAGAGCAAGAAATCTGGATAAAGCCACAAATAATGGGGGGGGGACAAAGGACCAACAATAGGGACACTTTTAAAATATTGCTCTTACAAACTTAGAAAGTTGATAGAATAACAGGTTTTGCATTTAGCATGAATTTTCTGAAGACTATGAATTCTGCAATTCAAATGTCTGACATTATTTTCTGACTTCAGTCTTCAATGATTTGCTGGTAATTTGCTAGAAAAATACAATTTTATGAGAAGCAGGGCACACGTATGAGGCGCAAATCTGGACATTCTGCAAAAGTGTGGACAGTTAAGAGATATGGCCCTCTTCTGAAGGAAAATATCAGAAGCATTACAAAAAATGGAAAAAAACTAACAGGTCCACAAAAGGAGCCTATGAAATTAGGCTGGCCAAATATAATTATAAATCCTTCTTTAGCTGTATTAGAAAAATTAGAAATGATAGCATTCATTGCATTGTGCTTATGCATATTGATGCCTCCAATTATAACTCTATAGATATTGCAAATATCCTTGCAAACAAATTTAGTACCAAATTCAACCCTTCTATTGAAAGCTCTAAAATACATGAATCACTTTCACAATTATTTCTGAAGATCATTTATTGAAAACTCTAACCAAATCCAAAATACTGCCTCTGTTGGACCTGACGATATACCTAGTTGCTTAATTAATAGTGTTAAACATGGCCATGCAGGCCCACTCCTTAAACAGTCGACCTAAGTTTAGCTACTGGTTTTGTCCCTGATGAGTGGTGTAGTACGGTTGTGATGACCCTCCACAACTGTGACCTTACAGCCAACGAAGGTCATTACAGATCTATCACCCCACCAAGCTCCATGCACAAATTATAACAAATGTAACACATTATAACTGACCTCATTGTGACATTAATGATCTTATTAGACTTGATAACTAACGACTTAGCTTTGTGATGGGTAGATCTTGTGTGCTGAATTTGATACATCTTACAAAAAGTGTTGCTGAGGCAATTGCCTGTGGCTGTGTGGTTCAAATGGTATATTTTGACATGGCCATTGCTAATTACCTGTGCTGGTACTATACAGAAACTAAATCATTTAAAATTTGACCCATATGTGGTAAGATAGATAGCAAACTGTCTGAAAGACAGAACACACAGAGTACCTTTACCTTTGGTACTTTGTCAGAAAGTATGAAAGTCACCTTTTGCAAATACTTAGCATTGATCAGACCAATTATCAAGTACAATGCTATTTTCAGGATGTATCTCTCTAAACATATCGAACAATTTGAAATACCTCAAATGATCCTAGCAAAAAAGATTACAGGCCTAATGTCCCAGCGTTATGATGAAAGGTTGGAAACTCTAGCTGTTAATTCAGTACCTTACAGGCTTTTAAGAGAAGAACTCTATCTAGCTTACTGCAGCTTTAGAGTCCCAGCTGACTTGGATCTCCTGTATCTCCACAAGTCTAATCACTCCACCAGTACTAGATCTGATGCCCTAAATCTTCACCAACAGTTAAATAAAAACATGGAGGGGGAAAACGTTTATAACTCAGCACCTCTCAAAATTGTGGAATAAACTCTACTTGCATGTTAAGCAGTACAACTCATTATAATACTTTAAAAATAACCTAGATGGATAAAAACATATCGAGAAATTTGGTCTGGGATTGAGAAAGGAAGAATGGAGGTGCAGCCTGAGGAGGATAGTGGCAAGTCACAAACGGTAAAAGGAGTTCGTAGCCTTGAAATATTTTTGAGTTTATGAATCTACAAATCTACGAAAAAATTGTACAGAGTTTAAGGGTGAAGAGAACCTAACATCCTATGGAATATATCCTGCATTCAGCTGTGTCATACAAGCCAGTAAAGATTAAGCCAAGCAATATGATTCCATAATATTCGCTGTTAACGAACTGCATTATGTGTGCAAATCAAATACCATCTGTTGTCAAGGCAAGCAAGCAAAGAAAATGGAGAAAACCCTTAATCACTAAACTGTGGTATATGCTTAATCAAAATGGTGAAAGCATTGTGAACAGGTCTAAACATGCAGGCAGGAAAAAAGTACAGTTGTATACACTTACCATAAATGTAGATGTTCAAGTGTATTCACTGTTGCAGTCATTACATTTGGGTAATCTGCTGGCAAATTGCCCTCAATCAGCCTGATTAACAAAGTCTTGGGTCCTGCATCAGTTGCTGTCCCTTCTTCCATGATGTCAGATCGTCAGGGGTATAAAACATGCAGCCAGTGCCATTACATCAGTTTTTCTTGCCCCAAATAGGGAGCAAATAAAATTAAAAACACAAAAAATATGCCTCCAATCCCAAAAGCAAATACACCAAAAGGGCTTATAAGCATAGTGAAAGAAAGTATAGGTATAGTCAGAGAAAAATAGGGAGCTGGAGGGAGGGTAATCAGGACTGCAACAGTGAATACACTTGAACATCTACATTTATGGTAAGTGTACACAACTGTACTATGTTCTTCGTGTTTCACTGTTGCAGTCATTACATTTGGGTAGATTCCCAAAGCTATGGTAGTGTGGAGGAAATTATACAGCATTAGGACCAGCTATAAGGCCCTGCAGGACAGCAGTGGCAAAGCCAGCTCTGGATTTAGAGAAGAAAGGTAAATGGTAATGTTTGGTGAACGCATGAACTGAGCTCCAGGTAGCAGCTTCTAGAATGTCTCTGGTAGGAACACCTCTGAGAAAGGCTGTAGAAGTAGATGCAGCCCTGGTGGGATGAGATCTGATCTCCTGGGGGATAGTTTTACCATGGTGCATATAGCAGAAATTACTACAATGGCTTATAGGTTCATAGGTTCATAGGCTGATACTAGGCTATCTGCCCTAGGCCATTTATAAGCCTAGCCAGATTATGTTTGGCTTTCGCCACCCTTTTAGATTAGTTGACTGTGCCTCTGTATAGTAGGTCACAGAAGGTAGCCCTTTTAAGGTTTGTTTACTGTACCTCTGTCAAGCAGCAGCACAGAAGAGATCCCAGGGGTAAACCTACGATCCCCCATCCATTCCTCAAGATTTCTCTTGAAGAGGGTCAGTGAGGGGCTCTGCCTGACATGGATTGGGATTTTGCTCCAGAGTGAGGGGAGCCTCTGGGATATGAATCTGTCCCTCCAGCATGTCCTATTTATTTCTGTGCTGAGGTTCAGGTCCCTGGAGCATGTAGCTCTAAGGGATTTAGATTTCCTGAGGTGAAGCATGTCCATTAATTCTGGGTTGGACATGGCTTTATATGTCAGACACAGATCGCCTCTGAGTAGGCGGTATCCAACTGAGTAGAGCTGGAGTTTCTTTAGTTGAACTGCATAGGGCATCTGTTTGAGCCCCTTGATCCTCTTGGTGAGATACTTTTGGGGTCTTTCCAGTTGCTGAAGGTGTCGGGTAAGGTACATCCCAAATGGGGCATTGTACTCAATTATGGGCCTGATAAGTGATGCGTAGAGGGGCACAGTGACCTCTCTTGATCTACATGTGAACCCTTTCATGATAAGGTGGGCTATATAGAAGGTATTTCTAACCACTTTGGCAACGTGATTGTCAAAGGAAAGATTGCTATCTACTTGGGTCCCCAAGTCCCTAATTATTTCTTCCGTACTTAATGGATTACCACCTATGTGGTAATTTGTGGGTACTTTATTTTTTCCAAAGGGGATGACTATGCACTTTTTGGCATTTAGCTTTAGGCCATGGCTCTGGCACCAGTTATCCATCTCTGTGAGACCCTTTTGGAGGATGCTTCTGTCAGTTGGAGAGTCGATTATAGCACCCAGTTTGCAGTCATCTGCGAACTTGGTCAGCCATAGTCCACCCATGTTAGCCTGTACCTCGGAGAAATATATACCGAACAAGAGAGGTCCCAGGACTGAGCCTTGTGGGACACCACTTGTAACTGGTTTAGAGTCTGGCATGGCACCTGCTATTCTGACCATGTGGGTCTATCCCTGAGCCAGTTTGCAACCCATCTTGTGACATAGGGGTTGATATTTAAGCTGGTGAGCTTATTTATGATGCCCAAGTGGGGTATTGTGTCAAAGGCCTTTGCGAGGTCCAGGTAGGCTGTGTGGACTACCTTCCCTTCATCTATGGCTTTGGTAACTGTTTCAAAGAAGTCGACCAGGTTCAAGAGGCAAGATCTGCCCTTAACGAAGCTGAATTGGGTAGTATCCAGTGTCTGGAGGTTCCCAATGTCTTTGTTTATGATTTCCATGATGACACGTTCCATAGCTTTGCAGACCAGGCTAGTCAGGCTTATAGGGCGATAGTTTCTGGGGTCTGTTGTGACACCACCTTTGTGGAGTGGGACCACTGTTTGTGTATGCCATTCCTTGGGAACATATCCTGTAGTAAGGCTGAGATTGAACAGTGACTTTATATGAGGGTTTAGTTCTTCTTGGAGCTCGTGTAAGACACAGCCCGGGACACCGTCTGGTCTTATTGATGCTGTTTTTTTTGCTTTGGAGAGGGCAGCTCTCACCTGTGCATCTGTGATCTCAGGAAGGCTACACTCTGTTGGGATAAACATTTGCTCTTTTGGGGGTGGGGAGGGGGGAGAAGTTTGCACTGAACCTTTCTGCCAGGATGTTGGCAATGTCTGTGGGTTCAGTGAATTTTTTGTCATTTTGCACTAACTCAGAGCATATCTGGGAGTTGCCTCCCAGGTTTCTGACATAACTAAAGAAGGCCTTGTGATTATCTTTAGTGTCTTGTGCAATTTTCTTTCAAAGCTGGCCTTAGAAGATTTTATGAGGGATCGTAGTTTCTTGCTAGTACTGATCAGTGACGCCTTCCCTTTTTGGGATTTTGCTCTGTCATGTAGTAGATTTCTCCTTCTGTTGTATAGCTTATTTATGGCCAGGGCCACCAGACAGGTCTCCTGCCTTTGGAGGAGTGAGTCTTGGTTTTATTTGGGATAGCATGCTCCATGCATTCCTGAAGGTGTCCATAGAATGCTTTTGTAAAGGATTCTGCATTTTGGGCCATATTGTCCACTGGCCCGGGGGCTTTGAAGGATTCCACCTCAGTTTTAAGAAGTGTGAAGTTTGCTTTTGAGACGTTCTTCACCATGGTTTCCTTGGCTAGAGGTGGGGATGGAATATGGATGTCCAGTGAGATTTGTTTATGGTCTGATCTTACCAATGAGGGGTATACCTCTGGTGTGGAACATAGAGACCCCATGTTGGTGATGACCAGATCCAGTATGTTTTCCCTTCTTGTGGGAGTGGTGACCAGTTGTTCCATAGAATTTGAGTTTATAAATTCTAGGAACCATTGGGCGAGGGTGTTTGGGCTTGAGTAGTTTTCCCAATCGATGTTTGGGTAGTTGAAGTCACCCAATATAATAGTGTTTGGAGAGACCTTCATATTCTCCAGTGTTATCAGGAAAGCTGAGTGAGGTTCCTGTGTTTGGGAGGGTGGTCTGTAGCAGGCTACAAACTGAAAGGCAGTTTTGCTCACTGTTAGTTGCACATGGATGGTTTCCGAAGCTTCGTGCAGTGCCACTAGCCTGGAGGTGTGGGTATCTTTGATAAATATGGATACCCCCCCTCCTTTTGTCGTTAGGTCCGAGTTTTGGGGCCAAAAAGCATGGTATGAAGTATAGCCTGGTAGTGCTGGTGTGCTCTCGGGAGCCTTGAACCAGGTTTCTGTTACTGCACAGATATCGATATTCTCCATACTGAGGAGAGTCTTGACTGCGTGCATCTTGAGGTTTAGACTTCTGGCGTTGAGCAGCATTACCCTTAGTTTTTTTTTTCTTTGTGTTGTCTATGGGGGTGGGTTTGTCTTTTGAGCCTTGCCTAAAAAAGGCACTATGGGGGAGGCAAGAGCCTTAGCCAGTATTCGAAAACCCAGGGGTGATAGGTGCAAGCCGTCCCTAATGAAGCAACGTGGCTTGTCGAGCATGTCATCTCAGGCTGACAGACACTGGATCCCCTTTGAATGACACCAATACTTTAGCCAATTGTTAAAATTGATCATTTTGTCTTTATACTGTGGCATCATTCATGGTGAGGGTAAGATGCTACTCAAGGTCATCCATTTGGAAATAGTCTGCTTTGAACTAGCCTTCCCCTCTGCCCCTGCAGCAAATGCCACTAGTAGTTGTTCAGATTTTCTTTGAGATTTTGTCCTGTTTAAGTAAAATCCAAGATGTCTGTGCACATCCAATGAATGCAGAATCCGCTCCCCCTTGTTCTGTGGATTGGGAAAGAAAGTTGGCAAATGAATGGTCTGATTAAGAGCCACATGGATACCACCTTAGGCATGAAGGATGGATTGGTCCTGAGAGACACCCTGTCTGCATGAAAAATGATGAAAGGCTCCACTGCCATAAGAGCCTGTAATTCGGAAATCCTTCTAGCTGAGGTGACTGCTAAAAGGAAAGCTGTTTTCCAGGAGAGAAATTTTAAGTCTGCAGTAGCAGCTGGCTCGAAAGGAGGGAGAGTGAGTTTTTCCAATACAAAATTGAGGTCCAAGGCAGTGGTTGGAGCTCTCCTGGGTGGTCTTAAGTTTTTGGCCTGTGTTGTCATGAGCTGAAATGGCTGAGGCATGGATTTTTATGGAAGAAAAGGACAGGCCCTTGTGAAGCATCTAAGTTAAGTATTGTAAAATCTGAGGAATATTGGGCACTGCTGTGCTTATCCCTTGTGATTGATTCCAGGCACAGAATCTTTTCCATTTGTCAGCATAAGATTTTCTAGTACTGGGCCTTCTTGCCTCCAAAATTACATCCATCACAGGCTTGCTGAGCAATGCTAAGGGTGAATTTAGGTGATTAGCTATGCTGTAAGATTCAAAGTTTGGAGCTGAGTGTGCAGAATTTGGTTGTTCTGCTGAGACAGTAAGTAAGGTGTCTGAGGCAGGTGACATGGTGGAAGGAGTGGGTACCAGTGTTGGCGAGGCCAGTCTGGAGCAATCAAAATCATTTTTGGTTTGTCCTGTTTGACATTTAGTAGGACTTTGGAGAGCAGAGGCAGAGGGGGAAAGGCATAGACTGATAGGTTTTTCCAGCTGAAGGATAGAGCATCCACTTTCCAGGATTTTTTGTGATGAGTTCTTGTGCAGAATTTGTCCAACTGATAGTTCTGGGGTGAGGCAAAAAGATCTATGTCTGGACTCTCCCATTTGCGTGTCAACATGTTGAAAATCCGTGGTTCCAGTTTCCATTCGTGTAGGTGCATGAGATTTCTGCTTAGTTTGTCTGCCAGAGTATTCAGCTTTCCTGGCAGAAATTGAGCTTGTAGTTGTATTTGATAGGTCAAGGCCGTGTTCCACAATGCCATGGCTAGTCTGCAAAGGGGGTAGGAGTGTGTACCCCCCCGACTTGTTTATTTACCACATAACTGTGGTTTATCATTAATTGTCCTGGATGAAGGTAGCCCTTGAAGGCTGTCAGTGCATTCTGTACAGCTAGCATTTCTTTTTGATTGCTATGAAGGTGCACTTGCTTTGGACTCCATTTGCCCTGAATGCACTTCCCTGCCAGATGAGCCCCCCAAGCATAGTCTGATACATCTGTAGTTAGGGTTTGGGTGGCAGGGCGTGGAGTGAATGGCAGCCCCTTGTTTTGGTGGCAGGCCTCTGCCCACCATAGGAACTCTAGTTGCAGGCAAGGTATGATAGGAATCATTGTTTCCAGGCTTTGACAATGTTGACTCCATACACTTTTTAAGTACCACTGAAGTTTCCTCATATGCAGTCTTGCATATGGAATTAGAAGAATGCAGGAGGCCATGAACCCCATGGCTTGCAGAATTTGTCTTGCAGATAGCAGGGTTTTTGTGGCCACCTGTTTGAAATAAGTCACCAAATGAATTTGCTTTTCTGGCATAAGGTAAGCCATCTGGGCAGTTGTATTCAAGCTTGCACCCAGGAATGTAATTTTTTGAGAGGGTACCAGTTGTGATTTATTTTCGTTTATAGTGTACCCTAGACAAGTTAGAACCCTTTTTACAAATGCCAGATGTTTTGGAAGAATGTCCCTGTTTTATACCTGAATTAGACAATCATTCAGGTATGTATATATTTGAATATTTCCTTGCCTGAAAAATGCAATTACTGGAGCCAGGCACTTTGTGAAGACCCTGGGTGCAGTAGATAAGCCAAAGAGCAGTGCAGAGAACTGGTAATGCAAGTAGCCTGCTTTGAAGTGGAGGTATCTTCTGCAATATTCCCTGATTGGGATATGCAGGTAAGCCTCTTTTAAGTCTAGAGTTACCAACCAGGCATCTTTGCCTAGTATAGGAAGTAACTGTTGAAGAGTCAGCATCTTGAATTTTGGAATGTCCAGAAATGTGTTTAGCGTAGATAAGTCCAGAATTTGATGCCATGATTTGTCTTTTCTGGGTACCAGGAAAAGTCTTGAATAGAAACCTTGTCCCTTTTCCTCTTCTGGTACTGGTTGAATAGCCCCCATGTTCATGAAGGACTGTACTTGTTTCTGGGCCTCTGCCCACTGATTTGGGGGCAGGTCTGTCCATCCGTTTGGGATTGGCAATGTGTGGAAATGAAATCTGTATCCCTGGGATACTATATTTAAGACCCATTTGTCTTGGGTTATAAGTTGCCAGTTTCTTGCATGAAGTGCCAGTTTTCCCCCAAAGGAGTGGCTAAAAGGTAAGTGCTTGGTAAGTATAGAGGGAAGTAATTGAGGCTGCGTACCATAGGGAGGTGTCTTGTTGTTTCCAGATTTGGAGGAGGAGGCACTCCATTGTTTTGTTCTAAAAGTCCCTTGTGACTGAAACCTGGAGCCTTTGGAATGTCTGGGTTTGACTTGAGTGGTTCTTGAAGGAACTGGAAAGAACCAGTTCTTAGTGGGCCAGTGCCTACTAAATCTTGGAGGTTGCACTTGTAAGAAATCTTTCACAGTTTGCATAGATTTAGCTTTATCTTCCATCTTTTTTAAAACTTCTTCAGCATTATTACCAAAGAGATGGTCCTGTTGTAAAGGAGCATCCAACAATTTTGCTTTAACATGACCAAGCAGAGTTTGCTCTTTGAGCCAAGCATGCCTTCTTAGCACAGACCCAGTTACAGCAGCCCTGCAAGAGGCCTCCAAAGAATCAAAACCACATTGCAAAGTATGCTTTCCAACTTGTTCAGCTGAATGCAATAGATCTTGTAAATCTTTATTTTCCATGCAGTCAGAAATTAACATCATTTTCTGTTAAGCAGTCCCATGATATGCTGCTGATATTTAAGCATATGAAATTGACAGTTTAAAGCCCTGATTGCCAAGGTTGCAGAAGTGTAACCTTCTTACCCCATCTATCCAGCACCCTGCAATCTCTATCAGAAGGGGTAGGATTTTTAGCAGTAGAAGCCTTAATGCCCTTCGGACCCTGATAAATGGTTTCAGGGTCTGCAATAGGATTTTTGAAAAGGAATTTGTGGGAGTCAGGAACCCTGTAATATCTGTCTGGCTTACAAGGAGCTGGAGGCAGAGAATCAGGAGCCATACTAGATTCTGAAAAAACATCAACAACAATGTCTAGAACAGGCAGTATTAGCCAAAGGCCTATGCTAAGGAAGAAGAAGAAGAAAATCCCTAAGTCTCGTTTTAGATTCAGAGAAATCATGACTTTCCCAGTGGAAATGTTCCCTTAAGGTATGTAAAGTTTCCCCAAAAGAAAAATCCTCAGGGGGAGAAGCAGAAGGAATGGAATCTTCTGCATCAGAGTCCTCATAAGTAGGTATAGACAAACCCTGTTCATTAGAAGAGTCAGAAGAAATAGAATCCTGTTCAGAAGATTCATAATCAATGTCTTACCTAGGCCACTTAGGGGGGGGGGGGGGGTTGGCTACACCTGATCAGAGTAATTAAACCTTCAGCCATTTTGACCATTTGTTTTTTAGGCATAGGGGCCTGCACATGTGGCCCAGGCATCAGTTTTTTAGACATAGGTTTAGATTTTGGCCTTAGTTTTGAAGATGGCATCAGTCTAATATACAAATCTGTAGGCATAAAAACACCCTCAGAAGCCGGTGCCTGCACAGTGGCTCCAGACCCATCTAAGTTAGAGACATCCGTGGGTTCCATAACTGAAGCATCTCGTGGCATACCAGACTCTGAATGGGTCTCAGTAGAGGCCTGCAAATCAGAAGTAGTGGGTATCAGGGGCTGCAAAAGCACCTCACTGAGTACCGGCGAACTGGCAACTGACTTAGGAGAAGCATCGTCATCAGTTTTGGACCTCGACGGCCTGTCTCTGTCTTTTTCTTTGCATTTTTTAGGTATTCTGGTAGTCGGATTGCTAACCGACGACATTTCTGGATAATTAAAATGTGAGCCAAAATATTTAGAAGCAAAAATATACCGATGTTTAATAGTGCATTGATTAAATTTAGCACAAAACCGACAGCAAGGTACATTGTGGTCAGGGCCTAGGCAAAGAATACAGTACAAATGAAAATCCTTATGAGATATTTGCTTCCCACAAGTAATGCAATTATTAACTTTTACTGACATCGGTAAGGAGCATGAAAAAGTTTCCCCAATGGGGTACTTAGCTTTTTAGTTGAAGACTTCGGTTCTGAAACTCGAAAACAAAAATTTCAGGAGTTGGCCAACCGGCACTTGTGAACTGCTTCTGCTTCGGGCACCGTGCAGCAAGAAAGACTGATGTAATGGTGTCGGCTGCATGTTTTATACCCCTGATGACCGGATGTCATGGAAGCAGGGACAGCAACCGACGCAGGACCCAAGACTTTGTTAATCAGGCCGACTGAGGGCAACCTGCCAGCAGATTACCCAAATGTAATGCCTGCAACAGTGAAACATGAAGAACATCTGTCATAGATGACCAGAATTAAAACACTTGATCACATGCTTTATGAGTTAAAACATGCTGAAATGATGTGGAGACTGATATTATAGGTACTAGTTCACCAAGTTTAGCATTGTATTACCTGCATTTGAATATATTATTCATGTGTAGTTTGACAAGAATAATATGCAGTGAGGATCTGCACCATCCTTGATAACTGTAGTGGCAGAAATTATCTTGGCATTATTGTCATCCTCCTAATGACCGGCAAGATATCACTGAGCACATGTCCAGTTCAGCATTGAACATGAAATTTGAGGATAGACATAGCAAAAAAATAAAAAAACAAAGCAAAGCCAAGAAATTATATACCAGTGACTGGTGAGTGTTGTGGAACCTAGTATTGGATGACACAGTGTGATAACACCATTACTCTGACCTACTGGAAATTCTAATGGGACAGCAATTGGAACAAATAAGATAAAAGTATGTATTGTAGAGACAACTATGGGGAATGCAGCATAGGTGATAGAGTCACTGATTATAATAAATAGCAATGCCTGGAAGATGGAATGATAGCATTGTGAGTTCTGCCTTTTACTAAAAGGTTAAAGAATGGATGTGTCTTAAAGGTGACAAAAGAAGAAGAGATGAGGTAGCTATAGGAGACAGGAGAATTGGATACATGCTGACCCATCAACAGCACTTTAATTGAATGCTGTCTAACTGGGAGAAAAAAAAAACAAAACAAGTTTCCCTGAACCTCAGATGTAAGTATTTTTGCAGGGCGAGCAAGCCCCCACCCATATACCTCTTAACGGATGACACTCCCCACACACACCCAAACTTGAATATACCTACTCTTAGGTCACACAGCAGTGGAAAAAAAGAAAACTTCAACTGTCTGCAAATCTTGTTTTGCTCTTCTTCCATCAATCGGACAGTAATAAATTAAAGTATTGTTGATGGGTCAACAGGATCCTGGAGAATTAGTATAGGAGAGAAACGATGAACAAAAAAATTGCTAATTTTGGATGAGGGGAGGGGGTATGTTCAGAATGGCCATTAATGAATGTGGCTGGCCAACACAGCAAGCAGACTCTTATGTCCAATAGCGTCTAATAAACTTTGTCATGCCAACTTCAGGAATGAAAGATATATGCCTAGCTACAGTTCCTACTGTGTCTATGGCAGAGACAGATTTTAGTCCTGATGGTACTAAAATGGCTATTACAAAAGGAGGGTAACTTAAAATGTGTATACCTAACACTGGAATACACCACCAATGTATTCTTGCCTCACATTTATCCATTGTGAGCCCAACAATTCTTGAATGAGGTGTATTCTTTCTCCTTCCCTATAAAGCATGCATGCTGTCAGATTTTTAAATATCATTAATGGAGAGCAGTTTCTTTCTCTACAAGACAGCGTGAGCTCAAAGGAAGTATATTTAGAGATTGGAAATATGGGGGGGCAGTGTCCTCACATTGTATGTTTCAGGGGGACCATCCCCTGATAAAACGGCTTAACGTGGATTATTTTAAGTTTATATTTGCAGAGGTCAACTGCAGCAGTGAGACACTACAATTGGTAATCCTGGCATCAGGCATTCAGACATTAGGAAATTAAATTAGATGTACATTTATCTGTTTGGCTGGCTGCCTGTCTATAAATCTGTATATCTAGCTATCTATCTGACCATTTATCTTTGTATCTCTTTATCAATATATATATATTTATCATAATGGCAAACCTCAGATAGAAGTGTTATGAAAACACTGTGAACACTGTGTTAATATATATTTTTTCTTTTATCTACACATTTGGAGTGTCACTAAAAATGTATCAATAATAGTTCTTGTGCATCATTAACACTGTAGCTTGCGGTTTCATTGGAATTTCATCAAAGCATCTAATATTCCCCTAAGACCGCAGATTTATGATGCATACTAAAAAGTAAAATAAAGGATTATGCAATGCACACATAAAACACAGGCACAGACAGATGGCCACAGAAATACATTCACACTCTCTCACCCCCACAATCCCACAACTCCAAGCACATGAAAGTACCTTAGTCCAACTGAAACAAACCCCAAAACTTAATTTATATGAATAAAAGACAAAAATCATGGCCCTGTCTTCTATTCACTTAAAAGAGGAAAAAGTAACTTCATAATACTGCCAAAACAAAATGAACATAGTATTGCTTTCCCCTCAAAAATAAAAAATGCTCACCTTATTCAACTGCCTAGAAGCAAAATGTGTTCATATTTGAATGAGACATATATTAAAATTGTAGAACAAATGAATAAAATCTGAAACAAATTAAAATACCAGAATTAACCAATCAGCAGCATTACATTCTAAATTGACCAGATCTTTACTCTGTAAATCGTTAAAAGTGAACATATTAAAATATAAATAAACCATTAAACTACCAAATCCTAACAAGAACTTAATCAGACTATTAAAATACATCCCAAAAAATAAACTGACCCCATTAAAAAGTTGAAAAGTTACCTAAGAGCTGGAGTATAAGGTACCCCCACAAGTTTTTTTTCACTATATACCTATACAACATGCATACAGCTCTAAGTCAGTCAACACTTTGAACGTTATTCAAAGTAAGAATAAAGCTCCAAGTACCATGTGTGAGGAAGCAAACAAATTTTATAGAATATCCATAATAAAATTCACCACACAAATGCATTGTCACATTAAAACATCTTCAGGTTTTTACAATATACTCCAAAACACCTTCTTTATACAATTACAGGCAGTCACATGTCACTGTACATCCTATATCATTTATATTTAGAGTTTCAAATTCCCCTTCTTCAATACTGTTTTTAAAGAGCCATATTCATTAAGGCTAGTAAACTTATATAATGCAAGTCTGAGAATTCAATGGTCTCAGTATGATTCATAAAATCACCACCCCTGCAGGTCAGCACAATCATTTTCAAGGTTTGACATGTAAATGTTTGTGTACCACCTTTAAGAGCCACGTGTTATGCTAAAACACTGGAGGCTTTATTTTTTTGCGTATCAGAGATATGTTCATAATGCGTTCTTTCAACATTCTATAGGTCTTCCTACATAATATGCTGAAAATGATTGACATATTACCAAATAAATAACATTTTTAGTGGTACAGCATTCAAATTGTTTGAAGAGATATGCAATACCTGATTTCCTACAAATAAAGTCATAGCTTTTATTTACATATTTGTGCACAGAACAATCACAACAGGGGAAATTACCTTGTTTTAAGCATTGAGTTTTTCGAGCTGACCATTCATAACATAATCTCTGTTTAGAATTGGTTTTCTTCTTAGATGCAAAATGAGGGGTGGCACCAATCAAATTTGTTATTTTCTCATGCTTGGGAAGTGTAGAATTGAGAGAGTTAAGGAAGTTTTATGCTACAATAGGGTATGAGTTTGATAAAGAGATGAGCAATTTGAGTTGTAGAGGTGAGTACGAACTTTGTTCTGTTCTGATTCAGAAATAGTCTTTATTGTAATAAGTAAAAGCAGGTGTGCAAATCTTTAAAATAAAGGATGGCATGCAAATGGGAGGGGGGTCACCATGGGAATTGGGAATGCAATTTGTTTGTCGAATGTGGGAGAGGTTAATTCATAGGTTCATAGATAGGACTAGGTGAACTGCTCTTGTGGGTCATTTTAAGCCTAGCCAATTACCCTATCATGTATCATATGTTAGGGTTAATTGATTCTATGATGGAATTGTTTCCTGTTCTAATGATAAGTGTGCTGGATTTGGAGATCATATATTTGAGATTATATTGTGATAGGAATATAAACATCTGACTTTCTTTTGTTTTGAAAGGGTATTAAGGTTAAAGTTACCTAAAAGTATTACTTTATTTTACTTTTATGACTTGGCTTTAGGATGTCATTTATTGTGGATTGCAACTGAATCAGGGAAGTGGAGGTGGTATGTAAGTATTGTTACTAGAAGCTTTAAGTATGAACCCAATGTCTTACTAAGACAAGGTCCAATAAGGATCAGAGTGAAAAGGGGAAAGAATTATTATCTACGAGTAATGGGTTACAACAATTACGTCATTTTCTCACCAGCTGTATTGCATCTCCTCCTACATTCTGATCTGAAAGGTTGCCAGGAATATGTTGAACATTTTGCTTAAGTAAGAGTTAGGTACTATAGTGTTTTACCCTGTTTTCAGTTATTGCAATGATTGCTCATCAGTATCAAATTTGTTTGTTATTCCTTTTTAGACATATAACGTGGCTATAAGTTTGTCTGAAGCTCTGGTGTATTGAGGGAAGGGGAATTAAGACATACTGAGGGATTGGCTTGGTGGAACCTATGGTTATGAAGAGGAATGGAAAGTGTAAGTCTAAATGCAGGCTGAAGAAGCAGTGATTCCACGGTAAAGCAATAAAGTTTCACTGGGGTGGGTTGTGATAGATTAAACTGGTAGATAGATTTAAGGTGGGGGAGAAGTTTATGGTGTTTAAAGTTAGGCAATGGTAAAAAAATGAGATGGGGGGTATAGAACTGTTAAAGATCATGACTGGGTGTGGCCTAGGTTGTGGTTGATGTGCCATAAATGGCATGTTTTAGTAAAATAATTAAGTCATCAAAATGTGTTTGTATAAGAATTTTGGGGTAGTATTAAGAAGTCTAGGTAGAAATTTAAGTCTTTTAATCAATTGCTGTCCATTATGGGGGACAGCATTATGAATATGGTTACATGGGTATATATCAGTTTAGTTAATGAGTTTGGAAATAGGTGGAATGTAAACAGAACTGGGGTTATGAGTCTAAAAAAATGCATCCGAAGCATGTAGTGTTGTTATCAGTTATGTAGAAGTCAGGAGGTAGTGAGAGTAGTTATGTACTTCATATTGGCTAGGAAAGTTTAATCTAGGTAGGATATGGAAGGAAAGGGTAGTGACTGGATTAGAAGAAGGACATGGAGGAAGCGGAAAATGCAACAATCCTCGCATGAGATCTTTAGTGATGTATGGCTTAAGTAAGGGGGTAGGATAGCTGGTGAAAGTGGTAACCTTACATTCCAGCTCAAACCCATGCAAAATACAAAATAGTATAAACAAAATCTACAAAACATTAAAAATGGGACACTGCTCCCTCAGCCCCAAAAACAAAATTACAAATGGCCTAACGACACACTTAGAGACAGCCAAGAAGATAGCATTGCCTTTATTAGACCTTGGTTTAAAACCTACACAAGAAAAAGATCTACCTTTAGGCTATACCCAGCTGGTTGGAATCAGCTGTCTGCATAAGTGAGGCAGCAACAGACACTTCATTGAGAAGTAAACTAATAGAGCAACTATTTATGGACACCAAATGCTCTTTCTTCCATGACATTGGCTAAGCCTTGCAGCTAATGCTGTATCCACATGTTTCTTGTAAAGATATGCTTTAGACAAATAATCACTGGTTTAATGCCAACCTTAATTGTACATTTTGTAAATAATAATATCACTTACATTTATCATTGTAAATTGCACACAAATGTATTGTCTCTCCTTTGCTACTGTATTATGTACAACTCCTGTTTATTCTCTAGTCTGTGTAGAATTTTCTGTTTGGGTCTTGCACTATGGTGCCTGGGTCATAGCCGAAAAAGGTCTATTGATGAGTCCAGCTACGCACATATAATAAATAAATAAATAAATAAAATCATGAGTCACTAACACAGGTGCAGATCAAGATTCAACCCTTTACCTTGATCTTGGGTGACTTTAACTTCCCAAACATAGACTGGAAGAGCTACTTATGCCAGAACACAAATGCCCAGTGATTCCTTGATTTTGTCAATGCAAATGCCTTGGAACAGCTAGTCGATACCCCAACAAGAGGTGATAATATTTTGGACTTGGTATTAACCAACATAAGTAACCATTGCAACATCCCTATAGTATCATCCTCCCTGGTAAGATCCGACCATAAAGCTGTCATTTTCAAAGTCATCATCTCCCCCAACCCACATCTAGCTAGGATCAGACATAAAAGCTTCTCCAAAGCTGATTACAGCCTCCTGAGTGATGGTATAAACAGCTTAACAGCCCTCTCTCCCTTTGTAGGAACTGGCACCAATATCCAACACTACACCAAAGCACTATACAAGCATTTATAAAGATGCATGGAATCAGGAATACCTGACAGGACTAAATCATCTTCAGCAAGGAAGTGTAAACCTGTCTGGTGGAATCTGCAATAAATAAACTCTATAACAAAAGGAAAAAATTGCTGTCCAAGACCAAGAAGGAGCAGGTGCCCAAATGGAAGCAATGTCTCCTTAGCTTGAACAAGCAAATAAGAGAACTAGCGAAAGCCTCCAAAGCAAACTTCAAGTCCAAATTGGCCAAATCTACTAGAGACAATTATAAGGCCTTCTTCACATATGTCCACAACCTCAAAGGAATCACCCAGATCTGTTCAAAACTGGTGGTCAAGGACACCATATATACAAATTCCATAGATATAGCAAACTTGCTGGCTGTCAGATTTGGTGAAACTTCACCCCTCTGTCCCCCCCATCTGTAAATCAGGACATCCCCTGTACCTGACCCCTTCCCCTTATATCTAGGGAACAGGTCATCACTGCTCTCTCAAAGGCAAAAAATGCAGCCTCCATGGGACCCTATAACATACCAGGCTGCATCCTATGTGAACTCAGCCATTAGGTGCCCTTTTCAACCAAAGCCTGAGTACCAGCTTCATCCTAGCTGAATGGAGGACAGCCACTGTCATCCCTTTACACAAAGGTGGAGCATCCACTGATCCAGGAAATTATAGACCCATCAGCCTAAATAGCCTGATCTGCAAGGTCATGGAATGGATTATCATGGACCTCATTAACAAGGACATTTGCAACCTCCAAACACTTGATCCCACACAGTTTGGCTTCATCCAGGGGAGGTCATGTCTGCTAAGTTTGGTCGACTTCTTTGAGACGGTCATCAAAGCTATGGACAAGGGAAAGATGGTGCACACCTCCTACCTTGACCTGGCCAAAGCCTTGAACACTATTCCCCACTCAGGCATAATAGATAAATTCTGTCAACTAGGCATCAATCCATATGTTACCAGATGGGTAGCAAACTGGCTTACTGATAGAACCCACCTAGTCAAACTAGGGGAAGCCACCTCAAGCAGTAGACTCATAACAATTGGTGTACCCCAGGGTTCAGTCTTGGGGCCTTTGTTATTTGGGATATACTTTTCTGATGTGCAAGCCAAAATCAGTGGGCTATGGCTGACCAAATTTGCAGATGAATGCAAGCTGGGTGCTGTCATCAATACCCCTAGTGATGTAGAAATCCTCCAAGAGGGTCTCAGACAAATGACTGGTGCCAGAAACATGGCTTCAAGCTGAATACCAAAAAATGCATCATCATCATCTCCTTTGAGGAGAGTGACATCCCCACAAATTATCACATTAATAACAACATCCTAAGCACGAAATCAGTCGTGAGGGATTTGGGCAGCCAGGTTGATAGCAACCTGACTTTTGACCACCGTGTTGCTTCTGTTGTACAGAAAGCCTTCTAAATGGCCCACCTCATAAGTAAAGGTATCTCATCCAGGGACAAGGAGGTCATAACATTCCTGTATTCTTCCTTTATAATGCCCATTATTGAGTACAAGGCCTTTTTTGGCATGTACCTCACAAAGCACATGCAGCAGCTGGAGAGACCACAGAGGTTCCTCACCAGGAGAATCCAGGGTCTTAAACATCTACCATACACAGACAGGCTAAAAACCCTGTCCTTCTACTCAGTTTTATACAGACTCCTCAGAGGTGACCTCTGTCTGTTATACAAGGCAATCATGGACCCCATCTTTTTGGGACTGCTGCATATCCGCAAGTCAAGCGCCACTCGACTAACTCACATGTGTGGCATCAACCTACTCTGTGACATCAACAGAACTTGTTGGCAGGACATATTTGTGTTCCAGAGTCTCCCCATCTATGGAATAGACTCCCTGTCCACGTCAAGCAGAGTACCTCTTTACCCCTTTTTAAGTGCAACCTGGATAACTGGATGGCAAACAGAAAATATAGCCCTGGGATTCCAACCATGTCCCTGCTGGACAGGAGCATCAGGTGCTGACTTGTCTAAACATGGGCTAAACTCTTGGCTAGGCTTATAAGAGCCTCAAGGCCAATAACCTAGTAACCTCTTATGATCCTATTATCCTATGTTGTTGAGAGACTTGAGTGCATGTGTGATATGGTGGATTCTGGCACCTGACACACAACTACTGTGACTTTCTCCTTTTCCAACCTGGTGAGAGGCACATCTGTGTGTCTCACAATGGAGTCTCCTATGACTAATATGTTGGGTTTATGGTTAGGCCTTTGTGGTTGCAAGACACAGGTGTGTGGACTATGTGTGGCATGTGGTGCAGAGGGTTGTGAAGTTTGCTTGTGTTTTTGTTTCTGAGGTCTCTTTTGTTTGGGTATGTTTTTTTGAGAACCTCCACATATGTGGGTGTGTGTTGTATAGTTGTGGATGGTGTTTAAGGTGCAGTGATTGTGTTGATAATCTTCTTAGTGCCAGATATACTGGCTTGTGAGGGAGAGAGCATAGACTCTAGGTTCTTAATGTAATCGCATCTCTCACAAATTGTGTTTCTAGGTGGTAATAGTAGATGGTTATCCATGTACATGATGCATTTGCTATAGTGCTACAGTGTCGCAGGATGCCCATATCATCCAGGCTGGCAGGAGAAACTGTAGAAAATTGTCCAGCCATATTTGTCAGAATCTGAGGGAGAGAGGCCAGGGAGAGCTAAGGGGTAGGCCTAAAGCTCAAGTGCTTAAACCAAAACTAAGAGGCTTAGAATAACACTTAAAATGTAAACAGACTAAAAACAAGCAGAAATAAATGCAGCAGAAAATATGCAATTGAACACTTTAGAGAACAAGTAGCCAAAAAACAAGATGAAGTTATAGAGGAGGAGGAAGAAACACAAATGCTGTAAAAGCAACTGAATAAAGTTTTTTTTTTTTTTTTGTAGAGTGGCAAGGGAGAAAGGAGGAAAGGAGGAACATAAGATCATTCAAGTTAAGAAACTAAGGAGGTTGGCCTTCCCAAATGTTCTTTCTGCATAAAGTAGAATGAGCTAATGAGACTGGACTGGGAGGAGTGTCCCAGATCAAAATGACAGTAAGGGCAGGCAACTACAAAGCCACCACGTTTAAGAACAAGACAGCAATAGGGAGGGAGGAGGAGGGTGGGGAACTATGCTACAGATACTAGCTACACTATTTTAGGCAGAAAATACTATAGAAAAGTTTATCACAGCAGAAAATCAGCAGTGAGACACTCGAATGTTTTAAGCAGAAAAAGGAGCAACAAGTCTATACAAAATGCTTTTAACTGCAAACAAATCAGTTATATGATACACCTCTTGAAAAGAAAATCAGATAGAAACTGACCATTAATGTCTAGTTGCTATTTTAAAGAAGCCTATGCAGTCTGATCCAGTAAGACTACAAAGAATGATGCTCAAATTGCAAAATTACAATTTGAAAATGGTCTATACAAAAGGTAAACGTTTTAACTGGCTGATACTTTATCCAGATCACCCAGAAATACTACAGAACAGCTTGATGCAGAGAATTTTGATTTTAATGTCATCGAGGTGCATACTTTTTCTACCATGATACTTGATGAGCTAAGAGATTGCACAAAGACTGATCTAATTTTGCAAAAGCTCAACCACTTCATCAGTGTAGGATGGCCATCAAAGCAATCCTATGTACCGCCAGTATAAAGTGCAATCTTACTTTCCATACAGAGATGAGATGCTAATGGAAGATGGTATTATTTTCAAAGGTCCAAAAGTTGTACCTACTTCCTTACAATGTGAATACATTCAGATTTTAAATTGTGGCTACCCAGTATCCGATTCTACCAAAAGAAGGGTGAGAAGACTAGTTTTTTGGCCTTCTCTAGCAAAAGACATTGATAAAGTGCTTTCTTCTTGTTCAGTGTGCAACAGTACTAAGCCACTTTTGCAAAAAGAGCCACTTCACCTAAGCCAAATTCCTGGACTACCTTGGTCAACAATAGCAGCTGACATTTGAGTGAAACAGTCAATATTACTTAGTGTTGGTAGACTCTTATTTGAACTGGTTTGAGATCGATTTGCAACCTAACCTAACATCCAGTGCTATTATTACTTAGATGAACTGTCATTCTCAGTCCATGGTAGTCCACACAAAGTTATTTCTGACAGCGTTTCTCAGTTTACCAGTCAATTGTTTCAGAGATTTGCTAAAGAGCGGGACTTATGTTACTAGCAGTCCTGCATATCTTCAGTCAAACGGCCTTACTGAACATGCAGTACAGAGTTCAAAGCAATTACTGGAGAGGTCAAAGCATGACAATACCGATATCTTCTTGAATTTACTCAGTCTCAGAAATATATCCCGTGACAACCAACTAGGTTTGCCTGCTCAGAGACTTCTATCTAGGCAAAACAGAACAATCTTGCCTATCAGTTCTAGTTTGTTGGTGCCTAATGCTAAAAACAACAGAACAATCAAAGCCCAACTTTTTAAGAAGTGTTCTCAGATGTCCAGCTATGATAAAATGAGATTTCTTAGTCCGTTAAAAGAAGGACAGACAGTGAGGATGCATAAAGCGAAAGGCTTTGATCAAATTGGTCAAGTGAGAGGTATATGTACCAAGTTGAAATCCTACTTAGTGGAAACTGAGGGTATAGAGTACAGGAGAAACTGCAGTCATCTTCTTCCTGTATCAGAACTGATATTGCACCATCGTACCTGTGATACAGACTCTAGATCTCAGAGAAACCCTGACAATGTTCGTACCGAAGAACGTGTTGCAGTATCCATTCTCATTCCTGATGATGTCTCAGATGTTCCGGCAGTCCCTGTTGCTAGATCCAATTCTAACTTTTATGTTACATGATCTGGTCATATTTCCAGACCTAGTGTAAAATACACAGCAACTTGGACATAACTGTTTTCTATGTGTCTAATTTTGTGTGATTGCATAATTACATGTCAAAAGATCATTTTTGTAAATTGCATGTCATTGAATACTGTCATTTCATATAAGGACTATTTCTCAAAGAGGGACAATGTAGACCAGAGCATGTGTATGTACCATTAAGAAGCATTTCCATGGTGTCGCATGTGCATGTAAATACTGAGCATGTGCAGGCAGTAGTGCCATTTTGAGAGAACAGCCAGAGTGTTAACATGTATGAGTGTGGTAGTCAGTCAGTTTATAAGTTTATTTAAGTTTAAGTTACAAAGCCTCATATGATGTGTTTGTGTGTAATAAAGCTGCTTGAACAGAACCCGTGAATGTTTGTCTGTTTTTATCCTGACCAGACGAGCAACACTGCCCCAGACATGGCCTTCAATAAGAGAAGAGAAGGAGCCAGCCTTAGAAGAAGTAAGAATAGCATTAAGGAAAATGAAGTCTGTTAAATCAGCAGGCTCAAATAAGGTCAGAGCAAATCTCTTAAAGATATTGGATGAGATAGGGGAGAAATAGCTCCTGAGGCCACTCATAGCATTATGGAGAGAAAGGTGTATCCCAGATGACTAGAGAATAAGAATTCTAGTGCCACTGTACAAGAACAAAGTGGGCACCCACAAGTGTGGTCAGTACAGAAACATCAAACTCCTATCACACTGCATGAAAGTTTTAGAGAGTGTGATTGATGAACATGCATAGCAGAAGTAGAAAGTAAGATGGGAGATGAGCAGCTTGGATTCAGGTCATGATGCAGCATGATTGATCCCTTTACTCTGTATCTTATAGGCTGCTGAGAGGTGACTGCTGCCTGGCCTAAAGAACAATCTGAAACTTTGTCCTAATGGAAATGCTGCACATCCACAAGTCAAACGGCTCAAGAGTCCGTCACTCCAGGGATGTCGACCTAGCTTGTGACATTAACAAAACATGCTGGAAAGACAGATATGTCTACCAGAGACTGCTGCTGCTCTGAAATAGACTCTATATTCATATAAAACAGAGCTTCTCACTGACCCTATTTAAACTCAACCTAGAAAATTTGATGGGAGACTGCAAATTCACCCCGGGGGTGGCACCCCTGTCCCTCATGGACAGGGGCAGCCAGTGTTGATCATAGACCCACTCTATTCATAAATTCATTCTGAGAACTTCCCAAAAAAGAACAAATGGGGATACTTTGGATTAACATGGCTAGGCTTGTAAAGTCTCTAGGGTTGTTAGCCTAGTAACCTCCTATGAACCTATGATGTTTGCACTGTGGCAGATAATTTGCAAAAAGCTAGGTATGAGAAAAGAGTCCAGTTGGGCATTTCTTCACTTGAAGAAAGCATATGGCAAGGTCCCAAGAAAGCTGATTTAGGCAGTCTAGCAATGCTTCAAAGTCCCATAAATAGTGACAAATTTAGTGCAGGCTAAATACAAGGAAAAGAACCAATTACTCAAGTAAGAATTGTCTTTGATCTAACAGAGGGGTTCCCAGTGGGAATGGATATGCATCAGGGTTCAGCTCTGAGCCCACTGCTGTTCATACTGGTGATGCACTACTTTAGCAAACAAGCTGGAGGAGACAGATCAATAAAGCTGCTGTAGGCAGTTGGTATAGCATTATAGGCAGGATGTAAGTAAGAACTTCAGCAAATGAAATGGGCATATAATGCAAAACAGAATGTGCACTGGGTGAAACTAATAAGATAATTGTAATGGCATTAAATGGAGGAAATCAAAAGATGCTGAGAATTGAGATAGTAAAATAGTGGAACAGGTTCACATCTTCAAGTATCTGGGAGGAGTGGTTGAGGAGAAGGCATGTCTGAATGACTAGGTCAAAGCTAGAATCAAAAGGGCTGCAGTCAACTGGCACTACATGTGAGGCGTATTTCATAACAGAAGAAAACCAAAGAAGCTGAAAATACGGTATACAGAACAGTGATGCAACCAGCACTACTATATGGTATTGAAACCCAGGCATTAACTGAGCGACATTGAGGAAGCTAAAGGTAGTGTAGATTAAGTGCCTGAGAGAGGTGGTAGGATGAACACTGTGTAACAGATGAAGAATTGAGACCATCAGAGCAGAAGCCAAAGTATCACCCATAGCAGAGAAGGTCAAAGAGAACAGATTATGGTAGTTCAGGCAAATGTGCAGAAAAGCTGAAGACAATCTGGTGAAGAAGACTTGGCACAAACTGGATGAAGGCAAGAGAAAATGAAGGCATCCAGCAAAGAGGTGATGAATTGTAGAGAGAATACTTATGACTGTCATGCATGATGGTCAAAGGAGGTAGGAGAATGTGGCTAAACTGATAGAGATAGTGACAGCTGAGACAAAACACCAGTCCCATGGAGAAAAAGGAAATAAAAGGGGGTGGGGTTGACAATGATGATTGTTGATAATGTTGGCATAAAATATGGCTTCTTAAAGAGTAAACAAAGAACAAGAAGAAATTCTGCATCCTTTACATGCAGCAAAGCCTTATAGCCTAAAAATGAAACTGTCTCATGGACAAATATTAGCAGGTGACCTGGGAATAGACAAAATCAAGCAAGGGTATTAGCCCAATTTTACTGGCCAAACCGAATGTACGATAATAGAAAACTCCTATGCTTTTTGGTAGAATGATAAAAAACATACCCTATCCTAGCTTTAAAAAGTATTTAGGAGTAACCTCTTTCTATTAGCAGTACAGGAGACACTCATGATGTAAATTTTCTTTTTTCCATCCATAGATCCAAGTTGTACTTGAATACAGACAGGGTTTACCTTTGTTTTACATTGCTGGGGAGTCTGTTAAAGAGTAGCAGTGTCCTCTGGGAGATATACCTGTCCCTTCAAACTGCTATGTTGATGTTGCAAAAGAAGTTTAAATCCCTAGAGCAAGTATGTCTGATAATGTCAGAGTTGCTGATGGGAAGGAAATCTATCACTATTAGGTCAGAGTATGCCTTGTATGCCAGACACAGATAACCTCTTAACAGTTTGTAGGATACCAGGTTTAGAGTGACAAGGCTTTGAGTCAATTAATGTAGAACATATTGTTTAGGCCTTGTAGCCTTTTAGGAAGGTATCTCTGAGGTGTTCCAGTTGTTGTATGTGTGATGCCCCTGCACTGGCCCAGTAATGAAGGAGCCTCAATCCTTACCACTGGCAACAGTGAGGGACGTATACAATGGCAGGATGACAAGTACACGCACAGTAAAGTGTAATTTCCCTTAATAGCACACAGAGATCACAGTCAGTCTGGGGCTGGTTTCTACCTCTTTCTCCAGATCCCCAATAAGACTTCCCACTGACACAGCTATAGGGTTGTGATCTCAGCCGAGTGGTCAAACCAAAATCTCCAGCACCCTCTCTGTCTAACCAGTGCTTTGTGTCCCTGCACACACACACACACACACACACACACACACACACACACACACACACACACACACACACACACACACACACACACACACACACACACACACACACACACACACACACACACACACACACACACACACACACACACACACACACACACACACACACACACACACACACACACACACTTTGAGATTTGATTTATATAAAACACACACACAAAATCCTGGGAAAGGCTGTCACAGGTTTACTAGCTATGTTCCCTTCTGTCCAGACTATAAGGTAGTTATCACTGCCATCAACCAGTTCTTTATCAGCTACTATAAGGCCCTTACGAAGGGTGTCAGATCCTACTGTGTAATGTTACTATTAATCCAAACGGTAGGCTGACCAAGACCAAGGCTATTTAGGAGTGGCCTGTACAGTGTCACCAAATACATATGCAAGTACTCTTAAGACCTTAAATATGTCTCACAAATATCAGCCACAAAGATAGGTTTAAATACATTTAATAAATAATAAAAGAACAAGACAATATGCAGAAAACAAACTGTTGCTTCAGAGTTCAAAATCACAGGAAATATTTTAAAACAATATTGCAGGACAGTCTGAAATAAATAAAGAAAACATCTAAACTAATCTTTACTATATTCCTATCTACATCTAAGAGAAACACCATGCCCTAAGTCTTACTTACAGACAGAAGTGCTGACTGGATGTTTCTAGGTCCAAGACAAGATACAAAATGCAACGTCTCACTCTGACATAGGTTCATAGGTTCATACTAGGCTATCTGCCCTGGGGCATTTATAAGCCTAGCCCGATTGTGTTTGGCTTACGCCACCCCTTGATTTGAGTATACTGTGCCCTTTTTAAAGTTTAGTTTACTGTGCCACTGTCTAATAGTGACACGGAAGTAATCCCCAGGACAAACCTACGATCCCTCATCCACTCATCAGGATTCTTCTTGAAGAGAGTCAGCGAGGTGCTCTGCCTAACATGAATTGGAATTCTATTCCAGAGCAAAGGGAGCCTCTGGGTTATGAATCTGTCCCTCCAGCATGTTCTATTTATTTCTGTGCTGAGGTTCAAGTCCCTCGAGCGTGTGCCTCTAAGGGATTTAGATTTACTGAGGTGGAGCATGTCCATTAATTCTGGGTTGGACATAGCTTTATATGTCAGGCATAGATCGCCTCGAAGTAGGTGGTATGCAACTGAGTAGAGCTGGAGTTTTTTTAACCGAGCAGCATATGGCATCTGTTTGAGTCCCTTGATCTTCCTGGTGAGGTACTTTTGGGGTCTTTCTAATTGCTGCAGGTGTCGGGTAAGGTACATCCCAAAGGGGCATTGTATTCTATGATGGGCCTGATGAGGGATGAATAAAGGGGCACGATTACCTCTCTTGATCTAGATGTGAATCCTTTCATGATGAGGTGGGCTATGTAGAAGGTCTTTCTAACCACTTTGGCAATGTGGTTGTCAAAGGAGAGATTGCTATCAACTTGGGTCCCCAGATCCCTAATTACTTTCTCTGTACTTAATGGGTTACCACCTATGTGGTAATTTGTGGGCAAATTGTTTTTGCCAAAGGGTATGACTATACACTTTTTGGCATTTAGCTTTAGACCATGGCTCTGGCACCAGTTATCCGTCTCTGCGAGACCTTTTTGAAGGATGTTTGTGTCAGCTTGAAAGTCGATTATGGTGCCCAGTTTGCAGTCATCTGCGAACGTGGTGAGCCATAGTCCTCCCACGTTGGCCTGTACCTCAGAAAAGTAAATAGCGAACAAGAGAGGTCCCAGGACAGAACCTTGTGGGACGCCACTTGTGATTGGTTTCGAGTCTGACATGGCTCCAGCACCTCTGACTCTGTGGGTTCTGTCTTTGAGCCAGTTTATGACCCATCTTGTGACATAAGGGTTTATGTTTAGGCTGGATAGCTTATTTATGATGTCCGAGTGGGGTATTGTGTCAAATGCCTTTGTGAGGTCCAGATAGGCTGTGTGGACTACCTACCCTTCATCTATGGCCTTGGTGACTGTTTCGAAGAAGTCGACCAGGTTCAAAAGGCAGGATCTGCCCTTGACGAAGCCAAATTGGGTAGGATCTAGTGTCTGTAGGTCCCCAATGTCTTTGTTTATGAGTTCCATGATGATCCTCTCTATAGCCTTGCATACTAGGCTAGTCAGGCTTATGGGGCGATAGTTTCCAGGGTCCACAGAGGCACCACCTTTGTGGAGTGGGACCACTGTTGCTGTACGCCATTCTTTGGGTACATATCCTGTAGTGAGGCTGAGATTGTACAGCAGTTTTACTTGAAAGATTAGTTCTTCTTGGAGTTCATGTAGGACACAACACGAGATGCTATCTGGTCCCATGGAAGCAGTGTTTTTTGCTTTGGAGAGGGCGGCCTTCACCTGAGCATCAGAGATGTTTGGGAGGCTGCACTCTGCCGGGATAGATACTTGCTCTTTTGAGGTGGAGGGGGTGGAGAAGTTTGCACTGAACCTGTCTGCCAGGATATTGGCGATGTCTGTGGGTTCAGTGTATTTTTTGTCGTTTAGAATCAACTCAGAACAAGTCTGGGAGTTGCATCCCAGGTTCCTAACATAACTGAAAAAAGCCTTATGATTGTCTTTAGTGTCCTGTGCAATTTTTCTCTTGAATCTGGCCTTGGAGGATTTTATGAATGTTCGTAATTTTTTGCTAGTACTGATCAGAGATGCCTTCCCTTTTAGGGATTTTGCTCTATCATGCAGTAGCTTCCTCCTTCTGTTGTACAGTTTATTTATGGCTGGGGTCCACCAGACTGGATGCCTGCCTTTGGATGATTGGGTCTTGATTTTGTTTGGGATAGCATGATCCATGCATTCCTGGAGATGTCCGTAGAATGCGTTTATATAGGATTCTGCAGTTTGGGCTGTAGTTTCCACTGGCCCTGGGGCCTTGAAGGATTCCACTTCAGTTTTGAGAAGTGTGAAGTTCACTTTTGAGAAGTTTTTCACTGTGGTTTTCTGGACTGGGGGTGGGGTCGGGATGTGGATATCCAGTGAAATTAATTTATGGTCTGATCTTACCAATGAGGGATATACTTCTGGTATGAAGCATAGAGTCCCCATGTTGGTAATGATCAGGTCTAGTATGTTTTCCCCTCTTGTGGGAGTGGTGACTAGTTGTTCCATAGCATTTGAGTTTATAAATTCCAGGAACATTTGGGCTAAGGTGCTGGGGCTTGAGTAATGCTCCCAGTCTATGTTTGGGTAGTTGAAGTCGCCCAATATAATGGTGTTCGGAGAGATCTTAGTATTCTCCAATGTTTTCAGGAAAGCCGAGTGGGATTACTGACTTTGAGAGGGTGGTCTGTAGGATGCTATAAACTGAAAAGCAGTCTTGCCCACTGTCAGTTGCACATGGATGGTCTCCGATACTTTGTGCACTGCCACTAACCTGGAGGTATGGATATCCTTGATAAATATGGAAACTCCTCCTCCTTTTGTGGTTCGGTCCGGGTTTTGAGGCCGAAAAGCATGATATGAGGTATAACCTGGTAGTGCTGGGGTGCTCTCTGGAGCCTTGAACCAGGTTTCTGTCACTGCACAGATATCGATGTTCTCCATACTGAGGAGAGCTTCGAGTGCATGCATCTTGAGGTTAAGACTTCTGGTGTTTAGCAGCATTACCCTTAGTTTCTTGTTCTTTGTGCTGTCTATGCAGGTGGGTTTGACTTTTCAGCCTTGCCTAAAAAAGGCACTATGGAGGTGGCAAGAGCCTTTGCCAATATCCAAAAGCCCAGGGGTGACAGGTGCAAGCCGTCCCTAGCAAAGCAACGTGGCTTGTCGAGCATGTCATCCCAGGCTGACAGACACTGAATCCCCTTTGAATGACACCAAAATTTTAGCCAATTGTTAAAATCGATCATTTTGTCTTTATACTGTGGCATCATTCTAGGTGAGGGTAAGATGCTGCTCAAGGTCAGGGTCATATCGGCCTGGGCTACATGATCAGAGAGCTTCTCTATGTCTCTTTTCATGTAGTCGAGGGAGATACGTCTCAGGTCATTCACGCCAGCATGTACAATGACTGAGTCATATTTGTATTTGCTTTGGAGTGACCTGAGTGCTTGCGTTATGTGGCGGATCCTAGCACCCGACAGGCAGCTCACTGTGACCTTCTCTTTATTAAGCCTGGTGAGTGGGACATCAGTGTGTCTGACAATAGAGTCACATATTACAAGGGTATCAGGTGTGTTATTCAGCCTTAAGGGCTGTGACTGCTTGGCACACTGACTTTGTGTGCTATGTGTTGTACATGTTTTGTTTTGGGGTAGCGTTTGCTTGGATGCCTGCTTTGGAGGTCTCTGTTGCTTAGGTAGATTTTTATTTAGAGCCTCCGAGTATGTTTTTGTGTTTTTATGTGTTTGGTTTGCTGTTGCGGTGGGACTATGTGATACTGGAATTGTGTTGTGTGAGGTTACCTTCTCCTCCTGACTGGTTACACCAGTTTTGAGATGAGAGAGCTCAGCCTCCAGTTTGGCTATATGGTTGCATCTCTCACATATATTTGAACCTGTTTGGAGGAGGAGAGTGTTGTCCGTGTACATGAGACAGTTGTAACATTGCCTCAAAATTCCCAGATTCACCAGCTGGACTGGAGAGGAAACCATTGACTGACCTTTCGACATGCTAGAGTAATATAGGGAACTGAATTAAAATGGACCACTAGGGCACAAGGTAATCGTAGAGAGTATAAGAGTAAGTAGTGCTTATGGTTTATTAGTGATAACTTGTAAGATTACTTATTTGGACCAGTGAGGGGCCTTAGAATGAGAATATGGTGTTTAATTTGAGAGATAGAGCAGTTCTAAGGGAAAAAGTGAAGAGCAGACTTTGTGGAGCCAGGAATAGTTTAAACCCAATTAGGCGGCGCTGCCCAATGTTGCGCTATGTACAAAAACACGCAAAACTGCACAAAAGAGGGTTTTAAGAGAGGGAGATCAAGGAGTTTGGAATTGACCCAAAATGGCCAATAAAACTACATTTTCAAGGCAGTAACCACTCCCACAGCGGCAGGCAGGCTGCTCAATGTTTATCACTGCAACTGATGAACACAGAGACTTCCCTTTAGCCCAAGCAAACAATGGCCTCCAAGAAACTTACAAACAGTTCAGAACAGCAAATCTGTAACTGAACTTTTTTAAATCTCAGAAAAGTGAGAAAAAAGCAATATTTTTTTTTTTTAATTTTTTTTTTAAGGAAAGCAGAGGTTCACAAGTATCAAGTTAGAACAGTGCAGTAAATGACCCCACACTTGAGTGCTGGGCCAGAGACAGATAAAATGCAAGTTTTAAGAAAAAAAATGATTTTAAAAATAAGTGCAGGCATGAAATTCAGTAATCAGCTCTAGGTTGTGTTCTAAATACAGTTAACACAGAAATCAAGTTTAACAAGCCAGACAATGCTCAAAAGTAGGCGGCAATGCAGAAAAACTTAACAAATAATCTGAAGCAAAATACTTAAAATCTCAAAAGTGGCTCCTTTCTTCTCTCAGCGTTTTCTCCTCTTGGTGGGTGCTTCACCAACAGCCAACAAGTCCAAAAAGATGCCAAAACCATGAGGCAATCAGGTTTTAAGAGAGGGAGATCAAGGAGTTTGGAATTGACCCAAAATGGCCAATAAAACTACAGTTTCAAGGCAGTAACCACTCCCACAGGGGCAGGCAGGCTGCTCAATGTTTATCACTGCCACTGATGAACACAGAGACTTCCCTTTAGCCCAAGCAAACAATGGCCTCCAAGAAACTTACAAACAGTTCAGAACAGCAAATCTGGAACTGAACTTTTTTAAATCTCAGAAAAGTGGGAAAAAAGCAAGATTTTTTTTGTTTTTGTTTTTTTAAGGAAAGCAGAGGTTCACAAGTATCAACAAGTTAGAACAGTGCAGTAAATGACCCCACACTTGAGTGCTAGGCCAGAGACAGATAAAATGCAAGTTTTAAGAAAAAAAGATTTTAAAAATAAGTGCAGGCAGGAAATTCAGTAATCAGCTCTAGGTTGTGTTCTAAATACAGTTACCAACACAGAAATCAAGTTTAACAAGCCAGAAAATGCTCAAACATAGGCAGCAATGCAGAAAAACTTAACAAATAATCTGAAGCAAAATACTTAAAATCTCAAAAGTGGCTCCTTTCTTCTCTCAGCATTTTCTCCTCTTGGTGGGTGCTTCACCAACAGCCAACAAGTCCAAAAAGATGCCAAAACCACAAGGCAATCGGGTTTTAAGAGAGAGAGATCAAGGAGTTTGGAATTGACCCAAAATGGCCACTAAAACTACAGTTTCAAGGCAGTAACCACTCCCACAGGGGCAGGCAGGCTGCTCAATGTTTATTACTGCCACTGATGAACACAGAGACTTCCCTTTAGCCCAAGCAAACAATGGCCTCCAAGAAACTTACAAACAGTTCAGAACAGCAAATCTGTAACTGAACTTTTTTAAATCTCAGAAAAGTGGGAAAAAAGCAAGATTTTTTTGTTTTTTTTAAGGAAAGCAGAGGTTCACAAGTATCAACAAGTTAGAACAGTGCAGTAAATGACCCCACACTTCAGTGCTAGGCCAGAGACAGATAAAATGCAAGTTTTAAGAAAAAAAAACGATTTTAAAAATAAGTGCAGGCAAGAAATTCAGTAATCAGCTCTAGGTTGTGTTCTAAATACAGTTACCAACACAGAAATCAAGTTTAACAAGCATAAAATGCTCAAAAGTAGGCGGCAATGCAGAAAAACTTAACAAATAATCTGAAGCAAAATACTTAAAATCTCAAAAGTGGCTCCTTTCTTCTCTCAGCATTTTCTCCTCTTGGTGGGTGATTCATCAACAGCCAACAAGTCCAAAAAAAAAAATAGTTCTTAAATTAATATCAAACATCACTGCTGGGTCAGCTTGGATGACATCACTCTTTGTCACCTGCCTTCATTTCCCAGGCTAACAGAAACTAGCATCTCTATGTTAAAAATACATATCTCTCAGATGTTTGCTGCGAACTAGAAGTCGTAAAGCAATTAAACACTTTGGCATTTTAGACCTAGTAATTACTTCTCTCCAAGACAATAGAAAACCTCTAGCTCTAGACATTGTGTCTGCTTCACTGAAACTGAGAGATAACAAAATTGTAAAACACTTTAATTTAAACTTATTTTGTTGACATTTTGCAAGTTAACTCTGCATGTTCCAGCTTTTACTATTAAAACATACATTTGCATAGGTACATAGTTTATATACATTTCTGTTCTTTTCTAGTAGGGTACACTGTGGACACATCCTTGAAGCTCAGTACTGTACAATCCCTGTCCAACACATATTTCTACACCTATAGTTTAATATATGCATAACATATAGTTCTCTTACATTTGTAAAACAAGCATATGAACCATGTTGATATTTACAAATGACATATGATTATTTACAAAATTCCATATAGCTGGCTGGCAGTGTCACAGCATGTATCTGAATAAACACATGCTAAAGAGGGGATTATACTCAATGATTGACTTAATGAGGGCTGAGTAATGGGGGGCAATGACATTCCAAGATCTAGACAAAATCCCTTTGTTTAATCTTCCAGTCTATGGTTTATGGCACTCCTTGAACTCCATTATGTAAACTGAACCAGTGGTAAGCAAATGCCATATCTAGAAACCCCTACTTATCCTGCAACATTAACAATACCATATCGGCATGTCAGCACATAACCCAACATGGCATCTATTTTTGGAACATGTTACTATAAAATATTAAACAGAGTACTTCTCTGGTGGACATCACATTGGTACATTGAGTAACATTGCTATCTCACAGCAAGAGTTCATTTATTTTAGATAAGTACCTTCTGTGTGGCATCAGCATGTCCTCCCCATGTTCTTGTGGGCTTTTCCCTGGGTGGTCCAATTTCCTCCCACATTACAAAGATATGCATTTGGTGGAGTGGTGACTTCTAAATTTTCAGCAGCTGTGTGCATGTGTTTGTCATATGGCAGAAAGGCCATAAGGCTTGGAAATTACTTCTGTTTCAATACTTGCTTAGTAAACTCTGTATATGGTGGAGACTGTTAATAGAATCATCATAGCAGGCGGCTGTGAGTAAAAAAAGTGCAGGCTTCAGCCAACTTTTAAAAATAAGATTCATGAATGAATGATCAAAATTTTCACAAGGGATATGCACACAATCTAATTAATGGTAAACACTTTTAATTTCCTACCAATACTGATGATGTGGCTAAACGTCTTGATTGTGTCCTTGGCCATGAGCTTAGTACAAACCTATGAATGTATACCCCCTATTCTCTGATTCTCATGTCAAGCATTCATAATGCTAGCATATTTTATTACATCCACCTCCAGACTGTTATAATAATAAATATTTCCATCTGCTTACATTTGCACCCCAGTTCTTTGCCATATTAAATTAATGTTTAGTGTGTCCAGGGTTGTACACATCCTATCTCCAAAGTTTATCACACTGCTTGCTGATGAAGTGTTCTCATGCATACTTCCTGAATACAAGCCTTTGCTCTTTGTAAAGGCCACATTCCATACTGTGTGCAGAGATAAGTCCTTATATTCTAGACTAACCCCATTCCCACCAACCCAGACCATTGTAACACTTGCATTTCTATGTTGGATGACTCCTGAAAGCAATTCATTAATAGTGACTGCCACAGCTATCAATGTGTATGTTTCTTGTATGGCAATTTATAAAGTTTTTTTTAATTTTACAGTTTTGTATGACATCTGTTTGTACCATAAAAGCTGTATATCTATGGAAAGACCTGGAATATGCAGAACTGCTGGAATACCAGATACATTTACATTTAGGTGTGGGGGCAGTTGACAGAAATGCACACAGATATTTGATCTCTGACATTTACAGCATTTTATTCAGAACACATAGACTGATCTGCCCTCATAAGGACAGAGTGTAAGATGCAGATGGGGTTACAGCCATGTATTTAAAGTCTTAATCTAGTGGCATGGAGCTGGTCACTGCATTATACCTCCTTTATAAACAAGAAATAGGGCTGAAACATGAATGATCTAATCATCATTCCAGCAATGAAGCTAGGATAAGGTGAGAGGGGCGACTACCCTGGACACAAAGTCCCACTTCAGTACAATACCGACTTTTTAAAGCCGATATTGCATTTGTGGTCAAACCTGAGCTCTTTAACACTCCAGTTTTCTACAGTTTAAAAGTAAAAAAAAAATCATCTAAAACCTGAGCAATGTAGCATTTTCTGCAAGGTATATACTTTAGCAAGGTTGTGCTACATTTGTAGCAAGCAGTTTGTTACAGTTTAAAAGAAGAAAATATGCTTTTAAACTAAAACCTGAGCACTGTATCTCTCCATGCAGGCAGGGTATTAACTATGGCAAGCAGTTTGCTACAGCTTGAAAGAAGAAAATATTTTTTAACTAAAACCTGAGTGCTGTAGAGCTCTTTGCAAGCAGGGTGCTAGATCATGGGATCAGCAAATGGGTGCTGGTTCAGCCAGCTATGCTTCTGTCTCATGCTGGCATTAATGAAACCTACTATAAATATTTATGCTGGTTATCTATCAGAAATCGTGTGGTGCTTAAAATCACAGCTGCCACTTCAAAAAGTAAAAGAGTTACCAGTTATGTACAGGAGGATTCGTTTTGAGGCACCATCTTATTTAAATATTTCTCAAGCATTCAGGCCAACATTCCTGGTTTATGATTATCTATGTTTGCAGACAAATATAAATTTGGTGTTTTTATTCAAATGCTCCAACATAGGTTTGACAATAGTAACAATCAACGCAAGGACAATGATGTCATATTAAATCTAACAAGATATAGTTTTTTTTATTTGTGTAAATGAAATGAATGGGATGCAGAAAAGGGCTCACAGTTGCTACCAAATGTAGGTCACTTATCACAACAATGAGAAAATGTGACATTATTGGCTCACTAACATTTATCAATAACACTGTAGGTAACATCAGTGATGTCAGACATTGAGGTGGTATTGCTCTTTCTACTTGCCCCTGCATCATATTGA
>NC_056737.1:1310196978-1310244478 GCF_019279795.1 Protopterus annectens | reverse complement strand
GATTCCAATCCTCAGTGCATTCGCTTTTGTCTGCTCATAGTGGAAGCTAGTCTTAGATAGCCTGTGGTCAGTATGTATGGATATATGTGAACAGTATGATTAACCATAATATTTGCCAGCATTATAGCCTATTTCTACATGCAGTAGTTGAAATGGCTCTTAGTGCTAAATGCAGCCTGTTTGACAGTGACCAATGTTCACAAAATGTGTCTGTCTCAAAAGTACTATAAGCCTGCAATTAATTTTATTTGTAACAGCTTGTATGGGGTGTGAAGTTCTCAGCATGAGTGTTGGGTTAGAGTCCCAAGAGGGAAAATAAATGGTTTTCATATTGCAGTGTAAAATGTTTTTTTTTCTTTTAGAAGCAATACGAAATTTGAAAAGGAAAATGGGTGTGATTCTTGGTAGCTTATTTTGAAAGCTTTTCTTTTGTTTTTATTATATTCTAGTTTCAGAAGCCATTTTTTCATTCTGTATTCATTTTGCGTTACTTATTTAGCAGAATTTATTGTAGTCACTGACGACCATGTAATACTGATGGATTTGGATTTTCTGAGGTGGAGCATGTCCATTAAAGCATATGACATGTGTTTAAGACCCTTTATTCTCTTGGTGAGGAACTTTTGGGGTCTTTCCAACTGCTGCAGGTGTCGGGTAAGATACATCCCAAATGGGGCATTGTACTCAATCATTGGCCTGATAAGAGAAGAGTACAGGGGCACAATGACCTCTCTTGATCTAGATGTGAAACCCTTCATGATAAGGTGGGCAATATAGAAGGTCTTCCTAACCACTTTGGCAATGTGAGTGTCAAATGAGAGGTTACTGTCAACCTTAATGGATTACCACCTATGTGGTAATTTGTGGGTACCTTGTCATTTTTGTTTATCAGAGGTTGTAATGTGGTTTGAAATTGGTATTCACTTCACTTCAGTAGCAAAAAAATACATTTTTAACTTTGGTTTATAGGCTAAAGTTAGGTGAGAATCATACGCTTAACTAACATTTTACTAGATGGTTTGGAATGCTTGTTTGGCTCCTGAAAAGAAAAAAAATGCTTTTGCCTTTGTTTTCTGGACAGAAAAGGGAGAAAATTATTATTTTTATTGTACTATGGATGAATAACTTAAGCAAAAGTTGAAACAGTGCAAAGCAAATCATTTAATGACATTTATATATTTATCCAATTTTATTAACTAGAAAAAAAACTTCCATGAAAACAAATGACCTTGGACAACAGCAACCCATGATGAAATCACTGCTGTACAGAACTAGTAATAATTTGAAGCAGGCAGTCTACCTAATATCCAGAAAATGAAGTCAAAGTTCATTCTTTCAGGAAGTGACCATGAGTTAGGCATGCACATGTGTTAGAGGTGTTTTACCAGGGTTAATTAACAATATTTGAAATGCTGAGCATTAGCTATTCCCAACATTACAACATAAAGGGAACAGACTGCAGTCATCATAAGGGCAAAATAGCATTCAAAATATTCTAATATTTCAAGTTCTGACCCCTGGTTTTGCAAAATCATTTAGATATCCTCATTGTACATGACAGGAATCACAAAGTAAGTAATGCACATAATAGTCTATAAAACTACCATCTAATATCAGCTAAACAAAAAGCCTTAACGACCTCCTCAATGCAGTGTTGGGACCAACAAGGAGGCACTTTAAATCATTTAGTTTACACTGAGCAGCTTGTGTCATGATGAAGTCTGCTACCACAGATTGATTTATGCATGCTATTCAGCAGCTGAGGTCAAGTTACAGCTATAATGAAGCACCTGATCTGTTTTAGAAGGCTTTTATGATGTGTCCTACACAGCTGATGCCATTCTGGAGCTCAGACTAAGCAGCTAGTTTGAGCTGAATAGTTTCTGTGATGAAGAATGTTGTTCCTTTCATTGCATGCATGCGGCTGCACAGCTGAGACCAAGTGAGAGTCATTATGTAGTGTAAGATTTTTTTCTGAACCATGTATTTGTATAAGAATAGGTATCTTATTAACATTATTTTGTCTGCAAGTACAGGGAAGAAATGACAGTAGCTCATTTACATAACATTCTTTAGAACAAACCTAGCCTGTTGTTATTCTATAAATACCATTTCAGACTTACAGTAGGAAATTATAAAGCAATTGGTGTTATCATACTAGATGTGCAAACGAATAGAAAGAAAATATAAAGTTGTATAGCAGAAAATATAAAGTTGTATAGCCCTAGCTCAGGTTATAGAATAAAAGAATAAAGTAAAGAAAATTAGTAAAAATACTGAAAGTAGAGTTAAACTATTAAAAATGTCATAATTGCTCAGAAATCGGAAAGAGCAAGAAGCACCTACTTGGCTACATGAATGACAAACCCCCCACCCAGCCTTAGACAACTTTCTTCACAGCTTTTAGTGAGATACCCTTAGTTTAGGAAAAATATGTACTGTCTGACTGATGGTTGGTAAGTGTCAGGGCAAAAATAACCTAGAAAGTAGTAGATGAACAGTGCTATAAGGTAACCTTTTAATCAACAGGCATATTTTCTTTTAAAAACTGACATGTTAAGGCAGAAGAGTAAACTATTTAAATCATGCAAGCAGCTATATTATCAGTCTTATCTCTGTATTATCTGTAATTCAGACAGATGAAAAGGGAAGGGCAGGTGTTTTGCGATAGATCCTCCTGTTAATAATAAGTTAATTCAATGCTTCTGGAGTATTGCATGCATGGTCGGATAAAGTCTTGACTATGGCCCAGGTGATTTGGGTCCATTTAGTGGCTCAAGTGCTTGATGACAGAAGCAGAAAAAATGGGCATGTACATTCTGATGAGGAGCATGCTCAGTCAGGCATATGATCATTATGGGTGATCCCTGGAGGAGGATGGGAAAGTACAAGTGGTAATGTCTACAGAGAGACATGGCTTTGGATGATCTGCATGCAGGGGACTGGATGACAGAGCGCAATACATCACATTACTTCACCCGGGATGCTATGATCATGTGCAGTGGATGAGAGTATGAAACTCTTCATCAGTAGATGTATGACACTGCTCTGAGAAGTTTTTATAACCTCACTGTCCTCAAATATGGGTCAGAGGTAGTCTGCAGGGAGGCTAAATTATGTAGGAGGACTAGTAGTGGGCGTTAATGTTTGTGGCTGAAGAAGCAGTTCATTAACAGCTCATAGCCTTAATCCTCTGTGCTAAATGAGATGGAGAAAAGTAGTAGGTATTGTTTAGTGGAAACATGGCCATAGATTGAACTTTAAGAAATTACACTAGACAAGGAAGCCAATATGCTGAGAAATAGTTTTCTGGCTTTTTTCAAGATTGAACTTCTTAAAATATGCAGTAAAGTATTTTAAATTACTGCAGTTATAGTTATTTGCAATTGTCTTTATTTCATCATCATCATCATCATCATCATCATCATCATCATCATAATCAGTCCCCTTTTTCCCATTTTTCTACATGGGGTCGGGGTATTGTGTTAACTGTCGCCAACTCTCCCGATTCAGTGCGACACTCCTGCCTTCTTTAACACTCATGTCTGACTGTCACAGATCTTCTTTCACACAATCCATCCACCTCTTTGCTGGATGTCCTCGCTACCTCTTACCTTCTTCCTGTCTGTCCCAAATCTTCTGCTTTTCTACACATGCCCAAACCACGATAATCTGTTCTCCTTGATCTTTTCTGCAAATGGAGCTACTTTGGCTTCTGCTCTTATGTCATTTCATCATCCGTCCCACAGTGTGCATCCTATCACCTTTCTCAGGCACTTCATTTCCATCACGTATAGCTTCTTCAACTGCTCTGCCTTTACTGCCCAGGTTTCTGTACCATACAGTAGAACTGGTTGCACCACTGTCTTGTACATCTTACTTTTCAGCTTCTTTGGCATTCTTCTGTCATAGACTACACCTGATACTCTATGCCAGTTGGCTGCCGCTCCTCTGATTCTAGCTTTGACCTCTTCATTCAGACTACCCTTCTCCTCAACTACTCCTCCCAGATGCTTTCTTTATTTATCTAATTGAATTTTATAACCTTTTTTTTCCACTTTGTTTAGTTAAACTTGCTAGCTTTGTGTCTTGATCAGTTACCTGGCTACTTAAGTATCTCACTGTATACCCTTCTAGTTAATCTGTTTTTGTCTGTGATTTAACACTTTTTTATCCTTTTAACAATTGTTTTTATTAAACTGTATCTTAGTTAAAATAGCTGATCTTGTGTGTTTCTCTGTCACCTTGCTGTTTGAGTAGATAACAGATCTTCCATTTTCTTTGACTGTTTGTCTCAATTTAATTTATTAGATATCACCATCTAGCTAATAAAAATCATTTCTTTGTGACTTTCCAAACCTTTTTCGTTCTCTTTACAACGTAATCTTACATTAAAGTCCAATTTTTGGTTAGTTTTCAAGTCTGAGTGTAAAATTTTTGAGAGCAGTCGTAGTTATTCGCTGGCAGGGAATTATTTACTGTTGTTTCTGAGGGGTAGGCATTATTGCCTAGAGTTCTAACACCTTTCCAATTGGTTCTTTAATTTTTACACTCAGTTTAACAGTAGGAGTCAGTGTTATGTGCTGCTCCGTTCAATTCTGTAATCAACAGATGCAGACACTTTCATTTTTTTAATTCTTTCTTTCTTAGGAACCTTAGTTAACCTCATGAAAGTTTTAGCTGTCAACATTACAGAGTTAATCAGTGGTACACCACTGCTCTTCTAAAGCCATTCTCATAGCCAGTCTACACAAATTATTTACTGCCTACCTGATGTCAGGGCTCAAACAAAATTTTCACTATCCACACTTACTGGTATAATACTTAAACTTTAACTATGAGCCAAAATGCTTCCTTCATCAGCTGTGCGGAGAGGCTCTGGTTTGTGTTATGGGGCACATAGTTCTTCATATGCAGACTTAGATTGTTGTTAGACAGCACTCCAATAAATCAACAACAATGTTCTCATGTGCTGTCTCCCCCTTTATCCGATATTTGTAAGCATCTTGAACCATGGGACTGCACTTTCCAACTGCATGTATAGCCAGCTTTGTTGAAATGGGCATCCAGAGATAATGCATCATTTGCTTCATGTTTACTGGGAATCACCTCCTACTTAAGTAAACTGAGATAACGTGTGACTGATGTAGTTATAAAATATTATTGGAGGCAAAGCTCTTACACAAAGGCATTACAAAAAACAAGCAGGTTGCTATTATTACAGAACATCACATGAAATGAATCACACGCATCTCAGTCCAATTAGATAGACTTATGTATGTGGAGGCTACAAAGGCCTTATCTGATTACATAGACCTACATATGTGGAGGCGAAAAAGGCCTTGTCTGATTACATAAACCTTCATGTGTGGAGGCCACAAAGGCCTTATTAATATAACCTAAGAAACAACTACCAAGTGTAACCCCATAAACAGACAATACAAGCAGCACCCACAATGAACATATAACACATGGATTCAGTTCAAAAAACCATAAGGCAAACTTCCATACTGTCCAGTATCCTAGTTATAGGTGACTCCATAGTGAGACACACTGATGCATCACTAACTAGGCTGTGCAAGGAGAAGGTCATGGTCAATTGTGTTCCAGGTGCCAGTATTCATCATGACACACATGCACTCAGGTCCCTGCACTGCACCACAAGTATACATATGACACATTTATAATGCACATGGGTATAAATGACTAGAGAGGCATCTCCCTGGACCATATGAAGATAGATATGATGAAACTCTCAAAATATGTGTCCAAGGCAGGTATGAACCTAGCTCTGAGTAGCATTCGAGCATCATCAAAACTAATACTGCAATATGAATAAAAGGATATTAACTTGTCAAATATCAGCTTTGGTGTCAATATACATATTTACTTGTAAGGAAACTGCATTTCCAGGGATGACCTGTACCTACCCCCCCCACTATTTAGCCAGGAGGAGATGATAAACAGTCCTGCTTGCATTGCTAAGGATGGCCTGCACCTATCCTCCAAGGCTTTTGTATATTGGTTAAATCCTTGCTCACCAACATGCTGCCTTTTTCAGGTGACATCAGTCTTCTACTTCCAGTATAACAAAGCAGAATTAGGATAATATAAAGGTACTGCTGCTCAATGCTAGGAGCCTAAAAAAACAAAGAAACTCCCTGAAAAACATCAATATAAGCATTGTAACAGATACCTGGATCAAGACCAGCGGCAACAGTCCATCAGTGCAAAGTTTAAATGCATATGATGTCTTTAGGCCTACTACATTAGATGAAGGCACTAAAGGTGGCAGTGTTTCTATAGTCTTAAAAAATCACCCCTCCTCCCAGATCCTTTAGACAAAAGCTCCATGCTCAAATCACCATAGGTAAAATCTAATACCACTTCCTTGCAAGCTATAGGTCCCCCTCTATGACCCAGGAAACCCATACCATGTATTTAACTCATTAAATCTGAGTGATGCCTCCAGGTACATCTGCAGTTAACCCCTTCTGATTCCTCTAGGTGTCAAATATTGCTTGTTCATATTTGCATCAGTAATACAACACCATGATATGTGCAAGGCTTTAAAAGATTTCATCTTAAAGCTTACATGATGGTAAACTCAACTGCATTAATGTTTGACCTCTGTCTAGTGCAGGTAAAGAGATTTTAACTGTTGTTTTTATGATAATTTACACAGATATAAATTTCACATTCTTCTAAAGATCTCAACAACCAAATAACACAGAACTCCTTAGACTCATATGAAATCTCTCAGCTAGATGAATAAAATGCTGCTGACAGTATGTGTGTAACTTGAGTGGTTGCTGAGATATTGTAAGTTGTTTAGAAAATATTAAAAACTTAATAATTACTGTGTTTACTGTGACTTTTAAAATTCAGTTTAAGACCTAGAAACTAAAGAATACTACTAGCATTATAAAAATAATTTGTGCTGAAGGCTTTGACATTTATATTTCTTTCATAAGTCCAATGACTCCAAAGATATGAACATTTGTTTGAAATGTGAGGATGTAATTTGATTCTGCCAAAAGGCTTAGGCTCCACCCATTAGAAGTTACAGTGCAAACTTCCTGATCTACACTGGAGTAAATTTATTTAACATTCATTTACCAGGAAAGTCTGACTTGGAACAAAGCCAATTTTTCAGCAGAGGCCTGGGGAGAAATATTCCAGACACATCTCTTTGTGACATGGGAGGAAACCAGAGCACCTAGAGAAAACCCACACAAACACAGGTAGGACATACAGACTCCACACAGAAGGAACCCTAGCTGAGAATCAAACCAAAGAACTTCTTGCTGTAGGCTACAGTACTACCACTGCACCACTGCACCATCATAAATGAGTTAAACTTATTAAAATCACTAACCATCCAACCCAATACCATATTCATGGATGACTTTAATTTCCCCACTATTAACTGAGAATCCTATACGACATCAAATGTATATGCACAGAGTTTCCTGGATTTTGTAAACACAAACTCTCTGGACAAGATAGTCAATACGCCAACCAGGGGTGAAACCATAATAGATCTGGTCCTCACTAATATGGGAGAGTGCTGCACACCGCCTACTGTAATGTCTCCCCTGGTAAGGTCAGTCCACAAAACTGTCTCCTTTGAAGTAAAAATAAAACCTGGAACCCCAGCTAAACCAGGAATATTCAGGAACTATTCTAAGGCTAACCTCCTGCTATTAAGTGAGAACCTTGTAAAATGTCAAGCCCCTATAAACCCTGAGAACTCTTCTGCCTATGCAAAATCGTTCACACTGCCTACCTTGACCTGGCTAAGACATTTGGTACAATACTCCATTCGGGCATTGTTGACAAACTCAGGAGGTTAGGTACAAACCCGTATGTCACCCAGTGGATATCCAACTGGCTCAGAGACAGGACCCAGGATGTTGGAATTAGGGAGTCTACCTCTACAAAGAGGCCAGTCACAACTGCAGTCCATCATGGATCAGTCCTTGGACCGCTCTTTTTTGGCATTTGTTTCTCAGAAGTCAAGGCCAATGTCAGTGGTCTCTGGCTGACTAAATTTGCAGATAATTGCAAATTAGTCACTGTCATTGAATCTCATGCTGACACAAATGTTCTCCAGGAGTGGCTGACACAGACAAACAACTGGTGTCAGAGCAGAGTCAAGGGCCAAAACTAAATGCCAGAAAATGCATAATAGTATCCGTTGGAAAGTAATCCATCTCTGGTAACTATCATATTGACAACACACCCCTTAGAGTTGGCCCAGTAGTCTGGGACTTAGGGACACACATAGATAGTAATCTAGCCTTTGATCATCATGAGTCTACAGTGGTGATGAAATCATTCTATGTTGCGCAACTTATATACAAAGGTATGGGATCTAAGTCCAAGGAAGTCATTTTTCCACCTTATTCAGCATTCATCAGACCTATCTTTGAGTACAATGCCCCCTTTGGTATGTACCTAACCAGGTGTATCCAACAAATGGAATGTCCACAGAGGTTCCTTATTAAAACAATACAGGGCATAAGTAATATGTCCTATGCAGACCGCATAAAGGCTCTATTGCTTTATTCTGTATCCTACAGGCTTTTGAGGGGAATTCTATGCCTGGCATACAGGGCATTGCTGGACCCCACTCTGATGGACCTCCTGCATATCCAAAAAACAAACAGTACCAGCATTACCCATTCTAAAGACTTAACCCTAGCCTGTGATATAAATAGGACCTGCTGGAGAGATAGGTAATAATCTCAGAGACTATCCTGCCTATGGAACAGGCTCCACATCCATGTGAAGCAGAGCTCCTCCCTAATCCAATTGAAGTGCAACTTGGACAATTTGATGGGAAACCAGAAATTCATCCCTGATTTGGCACCTATGTCTCTGATGCAAACAGGTAAACTGTAAATGGTTCATCTCCCAGGCCCATGCTTATACTTATCAAGGGTATAAGAACTCGTCAGACATTTGGAATGCATTGCTAGGCTTAAAAAGGCCCTTGTGGTTATTAGCCTAGTAAACACCTATGAACCTATGAAAAACTTTGAACTTTGGAAAATGTTCTTAATACTAAAGTGTTAAATGAGGCAATAGGAACAGTGCTGAGTGAAAGATGTCAAATCAGATTGTAAACTGAGGACATAAAATAGTCAAATCCATTTTTAGTTTGATTTGGATTATGATGAGAAATAATATGAAGTTTTAAGTACTGAAACACCAGAAAGTGAACAAAAAAAAGAGGCTGAAAGTTTTGCAAATGAAGATGAAATTACTTCATGAAACTCTCAGTACAAACAAAGGGAAGAGGGTGCATAAGGGGGTAAACTTTGCAGAATGTATATCGGCCATGGCCACACAATTAAGCATGAAACTTTATAACTGGAAATATGAAATTCTTCCAAGATGAAGGAAATTCTTAAAAAGCAAAATAAAAAGTATTAGTTGTTAACATGTTAGTATTTATAAGAAGAAAAAAATGTAAAAGATTATGAAGACAAAATAACAGGAGATTATGGATACATTTTAAATGATGTTTTTAAATGTTAATAATAATAAATCTTGGGTAATTGTAAGCTGGATAAAGATAAATGTATATGATGTTCTAAGTTTATTTAATGTTCAATTAACATAAAAAGAATGAATCCGTGTTATAACAGAAAGTAATATGGTCAATACTCAGCATAGCTGCAATACATAAAAATGCAGTGTCTACTAAATTAAATGGATTATAGTAGTTATTTTAAGTAAAGAAAAAATAACAAGTGTAGAATGCATATATGCCCAGTAGACATCTTCCAGTAGAAGAGTCTTCGGAAAATTATAAAATGTTTTTAGTTATTAAATATGATTATTATTACACGGATGACTGATTTTGACTTGACATTAAGAAGAAAACATCAGAATTTAGCAAGTATGAAAGAAGTGAAAGCGATTTGTAGGGCAGTTAATTAATGTTTACATAAGAAAAAGAATTGCTTGCAAAGAAGGGCTGAAACCAACAGAAATAAATTATGTGATATGCACAATTAAATGGAAGGAAACAACTGCAAAAGTGTTACTTCTATTCATATTGCTATTTGTAGTGAATTCAGAGAAGATAATTTAGTTGTATAAACAGAAGAATGGAAAAAAAGAGTAAACTGTTATTTAGTAAAGCATTTGTGCTTCCAGGAAGAAGTAGATAGTATATCTGAAAAGAACACATGGGCATAAGACAGTAATGCAGATTATAGAAAATGTGGTAGTAGGATTATATATATATATATATATATATATATATATATATATATATATATATATATATATATAGGTCCCATTCTAAATCATTCTAAATCTTGATAGCTCATAATCTTGAAATTCAAAATACTAAAGCCAAAATCCTGAAAGTTCAAAATACTGAAAACTCAAAATACTGAATTTCATAATATTGAAAAAACAGAGTACACCAACACTTGCAATATTCCAACACAACAACATAATAAAACATATTACTCTTCTCCAACTATAAGATGTGAGGGGTTGTGCCCCCCCCCCACTGCTACTTAAATATATTGACTCTGAGATCGCACTCCACAGAAGCAAATGGCAAACATACCATGACGTGCTTCATGGCTGCCTGTTGTAACCCTAGTCATGTTACCTTTTAATGTACTTTACTACAACATAACTCATCTTAGTATAGGGAAGTGCAATCTCAGAGTTGATATATTTAAGTAGCAGGGGGTGTGGGGGTGCTGGGGGGCTTGCCCCCCCTGCTAATAGTTGGAGTAAACTAATATGCTTTGTCTTTTATTTATTTCTCTATGTACTTCTGCTGGAGTATAGTAAATGCTAGTATCCTGTAGATTTTTTCAATATTATGAAATTCAGTATTTTGAGTTTTCAGTAGTTTGAACTTTCAAGATTTTGGCTTCAGTATTTTGAATTTCAAGATTATGAGCTTTCAAGATTTAGAAGCAGACCCATATATATGTATATATATGGCATACAGGGCATTGTTGGACCCCACTCTGATGGACCTCCTGCATATCCAAAAAACAAAAAGTACTAATTTATGAGCCTATGAATCTCTCTCTCTCTCTCTCTATATATATATATATATATATATATATATATATATATATATATATATATATATATATAAGTGTGTGTGTGTGTGTGTGTGTGCGTGTGTGCATGTGTGTGTGCATGTGTGTGTGTATATTTCTATTTATATATATATATATTCTGAACAATGGATAAACAATGAAGGCTAAGAAAGGAATTACAAAGAGGGATACAAGAGAAAATATAGCAACCATAAAGGATTTCTTTTGAAAGCAAAGTTTCAAGAGGAAATAAATCCTTTATTGTGCAGAAAAAATAAGAAACAGTAAAATGCTAGTAAGTACCCTTGAAGATTCAAAGTGGAATATGAAATGCTGAGGACATAATAATGCAAACACTGAAAGCATATATACAGTACATGCATGGCAAAGAAACAGGCATGCAGAAAATATGAGATAATCGAAGCTAAATTATTTAGTCGAAGAAGAAAAAATAGTAGAAGGAGAAATTGTATTACACAAGTTAAAATGCTAAGGTAAACAATGGAGTCCCCCAGGGCTCAGTGCTGGGTTTTATCCTGTTCAGCACTTACTTCTATTATCTGAAAACTGATCACTAGGACCTCTGGTTAACCAAATCTGCAGACAAGTACAAATTTGGAGTAATTGTTAAAACCTCCATAGATATCTGTTCCCTTCAGGAAGAGCTTACTCAAGTTAACACCTGATGCATGGATAATGAAATTGCCTGATAAATTTTCTTACTTTCCTGACTGCGGTGGTGGTGCTGCAGTAGCGTTGTCACCTCACAGTAAGATGTTGTCCTGCTCGATTCTCAGCTAAAGCGTCTTCTGTGTGGAGACATGCATGAATGGGCGTACCTTCGTTGAAGGTTGTGCGTCAGGGCTGGCAACTTGGTACGTAAAAATCTACTGCCAATCATTAGTAGACCGGAGTTCCACTGTGGCGATCCCTAACCGGGAAAAGCCGAAAGACACAACAACATATCTTACTTTCCTGTTTTAAAAAGAGTATCTGGGAATGAGGACATCTGGAATAACCAGTAACCTGTTATGCAGATAATATCATACCATTAGCTTTTACAAGCAAATGACTTTTGTAAATAATAGTATTTAGGAATGATTTTGGCTCATATAGACAAACGGAATAGACATATGGAATTTTATGTTAAGAAACTGAAAACAAAATGTATATTATATACAGATTAGACAAGAAATTGGGAGAAACAAAATTAAACCATTGCTTTCTTCAATAAAATATAGGATATATAGTTTTATTTCATATGGGTTAGAAATGTGGGGCCCAGAGACTAGAAACAACTTAATGACAAAGGCATATAAGTTAGTAAGAATTATTTTGCTCTTTCTCCTTCATTCCCAGAGATTTACATATGGGAGGAATTTGGATCATGGACAAAGCAAACAAAAGTCTAACTGGATTAAGATCATAATTGTTTTTATGCCTGAAGAATTGATGAAATACACCTGTACAGATAGATAGAGAAAGAAACTGGTGAAAAAATGTATGTTTAAATTGTATTTTTATTTTATTTATTTTACATTTGTTGACTGGGATAGTCTAACTGGATTTATGTCCATTTTCAGTAGAGTCCCGAGGAGATAAGCTCCAAGAGATTACTAGACTTCTAACATACATGTACTGGTTGTTATACAGTTAAATACTATACATTTTAAACAGTCCAGGAATCTTCACAGTTTATACAAAAACATGTTACAAGCATTAGATAAGATATTTTAGACTTTATGTACAAGACTTCATTAGTAACTAGAAAGTAATTGTTAGCAAATACATACTTCAAGTTTCAACAGTTCAGCAATGCTCACAGTTTAAACAATACTTGTAACCTACCTTAGGTAGGATGCTTTAGAATTATATGCAGAAGAATTTAACTAGGTATTTTAAATTATCTCTATTAGGATAAGATATATTTTTGCCAAGGATAGGCCTTGATCTAGAAAGACACAGATAGAGCAGGAATTAGGTGTTAAGAGAGGGTATATGGGATATAGTATGAGATTAGTCTGGATTTGTACAGGGACATAACCAATGGGTTTTAAGCTAGAGTTTCAGATTGTGTTTAAAAAGTGTAAATGAAGACAGTGATGTAAGTTCATGGGGGAGTTGGTTCCAATACTTTCCAACTGCATTTGAGAACAGAGCATCTCCTGCCATGTTATTAGATTTACATGTTGATACAAGTAGTTTATTAGATGAGCGTAAAGTTGAAAGGTTCTTATATTGGGTAATGAGACTAGCAAGTATTGGGGTATTGGTAGGTTGGAAAAGGGTTTTGTGTGCAATGGTGAGTTATTTAAAGTGAATCTGATTCAGAAGCTCTAACCAGCCTAATTGTTTCAGGTTATGGTAGTGATAGGTCCTAAAGGAGGAAGCAGTAGCAAATCTGGCAATGCTATTGTAAGCATTGGCTAGCTTGTTAAGGTTATTTTTTGACAAGTTAGTATATATGGAAGAAGCATAGAGAAGTGTGGAGATAAGGTGGGAATAGGCAATAGTGGTTCTGGCTAGTGGGGATAGAAAGGGTTTTATCCTATAGAGGGAGCCTAGTTTCCTGTTGACAGTTTTTATGGTAGTTTTGATATGGGTTTCAAAGTTCAGGTCGTTATCAATGGTTACCCCTAGAAGTTTAGTTGTTGGATCAGGAGATATGAGTGTACCATTATTGGATAAGACTGAAAAATTAATTGGGAGTGATTTACCGGTAGGAGTGAAGACGAGGAGTTTGGGGTTTTGGGGGTTCAAGAGGCGGCAGTGTTGTAGAAACCAGTTTTCTGTTTTATTGAACATTGTCTGAGTTAGCGTCTGTAGTTGGGATTGAGATTTAGCTGAGCAGATTATTGTCGAATCATCTGCGTATTAAATCTGAATATAATAGGTTAGTTTAAAGATGTAATAAAAAGCATGGACTTAGCATATATATTTGGAAAGTTATTTAAGGAAAGATATACAAATAACTAAGTCTTATATTCTGTGTGAGAAAAAATATTATAAAAGAATGGAAAGAATTCTTCAAAAGTTTACATAAATCAAAGCTGGTACACTTGTTTGCTTTTTTTTTTTAGAAAAAGGTTGAGATCAGAGAATAACCTCAAACATTTAGAAGTGATTGAGAATACAGTATGCATCTGAATTGTTTGAAAGTAGCTTTGTAAATAACAGATGTACTAAAAAAGATGAACTCCAGCCATGTAAATATAGTATGCTCTTAAAGAAAATTTGGTTCATGTTCTATTTTATATTGAAACTTGTATAGAAATTAAGAGGAAGAGTTAAAGAAACATTAGGTTGGAAAAATCAGGAAAACTGGTATGATGATATGGAAGATTTATGTGACATTTTATTTACATCTTTGAATCATAACATAATTCAGGAAATGGCAAATTGCGTATACAAACATTATTGGAAAAGAAAGCACACGGGAAAACAACAAGAACATGTCAGAGTGAATTGCGGTAAACTGCAAATGAGATGTATGTCTTCCTTACGATGGTTTTATCTAGACTTGTTGAAGTTTTTGTCTATTTATGGACATGCATGGATTATCTGAGTATATCTTATATATTTTTTTATTGTAATAACCTGTGGTTGTAACAATAAATTAAATAAACAAACTGGTGAATGCTTATTCAAAACATATAGAAGAAATAACACAGACCTGGAAAACTGAAAGCATACCATATTAATTAATTAAATAATTCATTCTTTCATTCATTAATTTTCTTTTGTTGACTAGAAATGTCACACTTTACAAAAATGCCGATTTTCAGCAGAAGCCTGAGGAAAGCAGAGTACACAGATTTGATGGCTGAGTATAAGAAACAGTAGATAGAAGAGGAAGAAGAGAGCTAACTGAAGTGTCATACTTTATATCTGGGAAGAGCATTAGAAATTAAGGAAATATATGAAGGGTAAGAATCTGTTTTTGCTATGGCATGAGATGATATCCAGTTGTTTTGAAAAGAGTTAAGCAAATTGAATAAAGCAAAATAGAGAGAAATCTGAGACAGACCTAGAGTTGGCTTGTTTTTTAGTAACTGCTGCTGACTAGGACATAGAGATTACAGAAGGAGTAAGAATAAATACACTTCCTGAAGCATAAAATTCAAGGACTAGAGACTGCAATCTGGCAAGCAAATTCAAAATCCAGGGCCTGCTGAAAATGATTGCCTGAATAAGGTCCATATGTACATTACTGATTTAACAAAGGCAAGTCTGCAGGAAGTGCAGAATAAAGTTAAAAACTATGAGCAATAATAATCTTATTCACATCTCGTTCAGGAAAAAATAATATTCATAAGTAGAAGAAAGATGACTTAACCAAACTTCAGAAACAGAAAAAAACTTTGAAAGGCAGAGAAAATCAACTAGAGTTAATATCTCCAGTATGATAATGTGAAGTTTATGAATGTGAATATGAATCAATTTGAAGAGTTCAAGTGCAAGTAAGACTTGAGTTGCAGACATGAAGCAAACAAGCAAAGATGACAAAGGATAGTCCTGATGAAGAAAATAAATTGATTTTATAGCTATGCAGAAGTAAAAGGTATTGTTTTCATCATGAAAAATCCATGCTTGGACTTGAGTATGATAAGACCAAGCAGGTGACCAGTAGGATATGTGACTATGGCTATTGTTTGATCACATGCAATTTAATATGCATTCCTCTGTTCACAAAGAATGTAAACCTATGCATGCCACTGTTGTAAAATTTACTTTTGATAGATATAATCTCAAAAATAAGGAGAAATGTTATGTGTGTTAAGACTAATTGGCATGGAAGAGTGTGAATGAAGCTGTGATGCAATAGGTACTTCCATTCATATAGATTCAGTAAAAGTGAGGGTGGCGTTGCAGTGATATTTTGGACAGATGAATCCAATTTTCATGAAAAGAGAATGCTATAGTAACAGGGAAGAATGTAACAAAGCCTGAGAGTACTATAGTCTGTGTCACCACATGTAGGACACAAATTATGACTAGAGGTCCAGAAAAGTCAATGAGTCCATAATAGTGGCCTTTTAAATTGGGGATATTAGACACAGGTTAAGGGATTCAGCAGGCAGAGAGCCAAATATAGGCACTGAGTCACAGAAGTAGGGTGTGAGGCCTAGGTACAGTCCCTGATAGGACAGGCCAGGATAGAGCATTGGCCACAAATGGATTTTGTTGTTTGGCTCATCATGTTCTTCAGTATCTCAGATCTGAGTTGAGGTGTGGTAATTCATGGGGAGGCTTAGCTGAGGGTAAATATTTCAGCTATCAGTTTGGTCTTGACCCTAAAAGGGTTATTTTATCTGAATGTACATCTGAGTTTTAAAGGTAAGAAGCCATCAGGCATCTGGCTGAGACTGGCCATAAACCCATAAGCACACACACACACACACACACACACACACACACACACACACACACACACACACACACACACACACACACACACACACACACATACCACTACTAGGAGTACAGGCTGCACTGCTGCAGTTTATTTTAGCTGTTCTGGTTGATGAATCATTGAGTTTTCCACAGAAAAAAAGGTTCTGTCTATGGAAAATGTGTTTTTGCCTTAGTGGAACTTGGAAACTATTAGAATCTGTTTCTGCTTAATGAAATTTGGAAGCTAGGAGTTTCTGTATTTTTCCTTCTATGGATCTTCAGAGAGGGGAAGAAGCTCTTGCTAACCTGAGGAAGGTAAGTATGTATTCATGCAACTGTGGGTTCTTTACCACCATGAAAACTCAAGCAGCAAAGTGGGAGTGTTATTTTGCAGAAATTGTCTAAAAACATAAGTTCAAAACTATGTATGTTTTTGCCTTTTATTATCCTGGTTGATAACTTTAAATTTTATTATTTGTGATTTTGTTTTATGTTTGGGCTACAAATATAATTTTGAAAGTGTCAGAGAATATCAAGCAAGAAGAAAGACTGATGCAGGAGTGTTTTATTTTGTCAGGTTTATGATAAAAGATACAGAATTTTGTAGACCCACAAAGCTCATTCAACACTACATTAATGCTCTTTAATCTACCATTAAATAAAAAAGTCCAAGGATATGCATGAACCTTGGACATGTCATAAATTTTACATACATACATACATACATTACATACATACATATACAGAAATAGTTCAAGCACAGGCATTATTGCGCTTCTAGCCTGCCAATAGGTTCATAGGTTCATACTAGGCTATCTGCCCTAGGGCATTTATAAGCCTAGCCAGAATGTGTTTGGCTTTCGCCACCCATTTTAAATTTATTTTGCTATGCCCTTTTTTGAGGTTAGTATACTGTGCCTCTGTCTAACAGTGACACAGAAGTGATACCCGGGGTAAACCTATGATCTCCCATCCACTCATCAAGATTCCTCTTGAAGAGAGTCAATGAGGGACTCTGCCTAACCTGGACTGGGATTTTATTCCAGAGTGAAGGGAGCCTCTGGGTTATGAATCTGTCCCTCCAGCATGTCCTATTTATTTCAGTGCTGAGGTTCAAGTCTCTCGAGCGCGTAGCTCGATGGGATTTGGATTTTCTGAGGTGCAGCATGTCCATTAATTCCGGGTTGGACATGGCTTTATACGTCAGGCACAGATTGCCTCTGAACAGGCGGTATGACACTGAGTAGAGCTGGAGTTTCTTTAACCGGGCAGCATATGGCATCTGTTTGAGCCCTTTGATCCTCTTGGTGAGGTACTAAACAATTCCCATAAAAAGTGTTGAGGCTATTCTTAAAAATGTCTAAACCAGTGCTTGCTGTAATGTAATTTGATCATCTGTTCCATACATCAGCTGTGTTCTTATATTGCCACTTAATACACTTCTCATTCCTATAGAATCTTTTTTTCATTTCTCCAAGTCTTTTGGGTTTCTAATACCATGATTGGAATTGACCCCATTCTTAAGATAAAGTATTATTAAAGTTTATGAAATTACTATTGTTTTAATCTTTGATGTTACCCAGAAGTCCATTTCACAACACCTGCAATGTGCCAGATAATGACTCCTTCTGTAATTCATATGGAGCTACATGTATCAGTAACATATCTGAGTATGGTTGTAAATTTCTTTTATAAGACCCATTGCTCCTACTACTATTGGAACTGTCTGGGTATCCTTCTTCCACATTGCCCTTGTTTCTGTCTGCAAATCCTTATATTTTATGACTTTGTGTCTTTCTGCATGTAAGACACTGTAGTCACTGGGTGTAGTAATTTCAATGATCAATTTTTTCTTCTCATGACTACTATTCTCACATTTATTTTTTGGAACTGTTGGTAATGGGTGATTCCATGTGATATAAATGTCATCATTTTCTATAATGCTTTACTGCTCATGCTAACAAACTTTTTCAACTACTTCAATATAGTAATGTTTGCATAATCCCCAATGCAATGGTCTTGCCACATTATTATGCCTTTCAGTATACAGTCCTTCTGCCATTAGTGTATCACATCCAGCAACTAGATGTGTGACCGTTTCCAATTCTGTTATACAAAACCTTCATTTGTCTGTTTCTACCACATGTTCAATGGACTTTGTAAACCAACATGCACATAGTCCACTATCTTGGGCCACTAATATTAACCTTTCATCTTTTGGTTTAAATTCACCTCTCCTTAACTATTCCTGAATTTGATCCTGATCAACATGAGGTTGTCCCATGAGTTTTCTGTATTTGTAAGTATATTTATGCATTTTCCATATTTCTTGTCTTCAAATCTGATCTTTCACCTTATATTCTTTCTCTTGTTTTTTGGCACATTCAGTTGCTGCCTGATTTTTATCTGCTTCTGGTTTGATTTCCATTCCCGCTTGACACAAATATGTCACTGCAAAACTAAGTAAGGAAGTCATCTGAAACTTATTTCCTCATGTTTTAAAACATTCACTACACTTAGGTCTTTAAAAAATTCACTACACTTAGGTCGTATTAGATCAGCAGATATGTATGGAGTCCAGTGATTGCAGATATATACATATAGCCAATTTCAGGGAGGCCCATACTTCCTTCTGACAGAGGAATATATAGTCTTGGTATACATTGATTTTTATAAGTCATTTGATGAGCATGTAGCATCCATTTTATTTTTCTGTCTAACCAATCCAAAACCTTTTGAGGCCACTCAGTTACTCCAAAACTGTAAGTTAGGACAAGAAGAGCAAATTTGTTTATAGCTTGGACTTTGTTCCTAGATGTCAACTCTGTTTTCAGTATTAATTTTGGTCTTCTAAAATATTCCTTACTAAGTTTCATTTGCATTTGTTCATGTTTTATAGTTGACCATTCATCAATTACTAAATATTTATCCTTTCCCTCTTGCTCAAGTTCTTTTATATCACATTCCTCTCCCAAGCTGATGTCTTCTTGGTGCTGCAGAATTCCTGCTTAAATGTTGCTTTTGCACATTTATCAAGGCCAGATGACATTCTTATATCATTTGCAAAAGCTTTGACCACTTGCAGTTGTGCTTTCAGTTCCTCCTCTGATGAACTATACAGTTTTAAATCATCCACAAAAAGAAGATGAGAAGTCTTTCAACTTTGTTGTTTTCTGGGAGCTGAATTGTAGCCATGAGCTTCTTTGTTAAGTAGACAGGGTTAAGGGCAAAACCAATGAGCAGTGGTGACAAAAAGTCACCCTGGATTATCACCCTTTGAATTTTTATCCCTGAAATAATAATTTGTCCTTTATCATGGCCTAACCGCATAGTGGTTTCATGGTCGCGGTAATGTTCAGTGTAGGGTGTATCTTATACATTTTTAGAGATTGGGCAGCCTTTAGATTGCACCCTGATTGAAGAATGAATGTTCTCTAGCAGGGTATTAATCTACACAGGTAATGCCTGCTGAAAAATGAGTCTGCCACTTCACCAAAACTAATGGCTGCCATTACTTTATTCTTGCTAAACGGCACTTATGTTATTTAGCCAGTGTAAAATAAAAAAGAGTAAAATAAAAAGTACACATATGTGTGTGCATTTATGCACGTGAGAGTGCATGCATGTATGAAAGTAAGAGAGAGAGAGAGATGATCGAAAATAAATGAAACAGAAAAAAATTATGCATGTGTGTTTATGTTATTGTCTGCCTGTATGAGTGAATGTGTGCATGAAAGAAGAAGAAATTGTGTGTGTTTGTGTGTGTGTGTGTGTGTGTGTGGTGTGTGTGTGTGTGTGTGTGTGTGTGTGTGTGTGTGTGTGTGTGTGTGTGTGTGTATGTGTGTGTGTATGTGAGACAAAGAGAGAGAAAATGAAGAGTGAGAGCATCTGGGCGATCCCTGCCAGCAGCAGCTTCACATTAGAGGTTTGTGTACCTCTCATACCTCTTAACTCTCAGCACAAGAAATTTAGACAGAGCCACAAATAACAGGGAAACAAAGGACCAAATATAGGGACAGATTTTAAATATTGCTCATATAAACTTAGAAAGTTGCTAGAATAACAGCATTTCCATTAGCATGTATTTTCTGAAGGATATGAAGTCTGAAACTCAAATGTCTGTTGTTACTTAATGAATTCAATCCACAGTGATTTCACAGAACACTACAAATTTTATGAGGTATGGACCAACCATATGAACCAAAAATCTGGATATTCTGCAAAAATCTGGACAGTTGAGAGGTATGCTCTTGACTCTTCGCTCAAAATAACTGGGTAAGCCTAAAATAAATGGGGGACAATGGCTCAAAATAGGAACATATTTTACTTGAATATTGGCATTTGTGTTAGCATGCATTTTCTGAAGCAGAGGTGTGCCTATGGGGGAGAGAGTGAGTGAGCTGGATTACTGCCTGCAGCAACAGTAGAGAATGTTGCATACCGCTGGACCTTTCAATTGAAGAAATCTGGATAAGGCATACAATAAAGAGGGAATGAAGGAGCAAAAAAAGAAAGGAGTTTTTATTGCTTTTATAAAATTACAAACTTGCTTAAATAAATGATTTCTGTTAGCATGAATTTTCTAAAGAAAATAAAACTCTGAAACTCAAATGTATGTCATTATTTAGTAACTTCAATCTACAGTGAACAAACCAAATGTCTTAGGAGTAATAAAGTAAATGCCTGAGTATTTTTTTAAAGTGCTATATTTTGGATATAAAATGCTTCCTCCAACACCATTTATATATATACTACAGCAAGTTTGAAACACTAGGCAGAGGAACTATTTTACATGAAAAATATATAAAAAAATTGTAATTAAAAAAAAAGTAAGTAAAGCACAACAATTTTACAGACAGCCCATTATCTAAGCACAATAATGTCTTCCATGGTGCATATTATTGTGGAAATAATGCCCTTCCAGGAGTGTAGAGGCCCCTTACCTGCGGCCACAGAACACCCCTAGGCGGATGTTATTTCCACAATAACACACACCCTGTTGGGCATTATTGCTTGCTGAAGCACTCTTTTATCGATGAATGTGGGATACTGTCAAATACTTTTTTGCAGTCTATCCATGCTATACTTAGATTCTTCCCCTTTTTATGGTTCCCCATTATGACTTTATTTAACAAAAAAAAATCCTTTGTTCCATAAGACTTTCTTTTGTTACCCTTTTATTCTACTGCCATGATTGAGTTTTCTTCTGCAGACTTGAAACTCCGTCAGCATCAATTCCAGTATATAGTTTATATGTCATCAGAAGGCAAGTTATTGGTCTATAGTTTTAAGGATAGCTTGCAGGTTCACTCTTAAGTAGGAGCATTCTTTTTCCTGTTGTTAACAAGGCTGGTGTCTGTTTGGGGTGCACATATAAATAGTTCTTATTCATGGCTAAATCTTCATATAAAGATGTTAATACTTTTAACCATAAGTTAGGTACTGCATCTGGACCTGGGGTTTTCCAATTAGGAGCTTTTCTTAACTTTGTTTCAATCTCTGGCAGTTACTTCATCCCATAAGCATCTTTGTTATTTTCCACATGATCTTCATAGATATCTCTCCAAAATGCATCTATTTCTTCTTTTTTGATGGTGTTTGAATTCCTTTTTCCTTGTTTCCAAATTCTCTATAAAACTTTTTTTGGATCATCATTAAATTGCTTATTTTGCATTTTTCCTTTATATTTATCTGCATACCATCTATGTTTTTTTACCTGTGCTGACATTCTTAGCTTATTTGCGATAGTGCATGATAGAGACTGATCCTATTCTGATACTGTGCATTGCTTTTATCACATCTATCTTTCTGAGTATTTTTTGTTGATCTGTTCCCTCTTTTATATTCTTCTAGCAGTGACACCTTGTCTTAATTGCTTTATAGTTTTAACTATTAGATACTTCCTTGATGGCATATGATTTCTCCCCTTCCTTTCCCTTACTGCCCTATGTTTTTGTGGTAAGACCTTATCTGTTATTAATTTAGCTGCACAGTAATATATCCTATTTACTTTTTTTCTCAAAAAATTGTTTATTTTCCAAATACAGTTAAATAAATTCCATAGTTTTTGTATATAACATCTTAAATAACTATGTACACTATTTACATCAGCCTGGCACTATAACAGAGCTCAATATATACAATTACTTTATAGGTATAAAGATCCAGTTATCAGAGTGTATCTGTTCAGTTAATTTAAAGAGTCAATCAATGATAAGACTTTTTTCCATGAATTGTTAATAAATGGCTTAGGATGAATCCTTAATTCTTTAATTTTAATTTCCATCAATGCTGTGGTCTTCAGTAGGTTGTAGAAGTCTTCCAAAGTCGGTATTGTGTTTGTATTCCATCTTCTTGTTATACACTTCCTTGAGATTGCAAGTATTGTCCATACTAGATACATATTTGACTCATTCAAATGAGGGCCTTCGTATATATTTAATAATACTGGAGCTTTAGATAAGTTAAATGATTCATTAAATAAAGCTTGTAAAAAGTTTTTAATGCCATTCTAAAATGTCTTAATTTTAACACAGATGAAAAAAATGTGATTCCAATCTGCATTGTGTATTTGCTCACACCTCCAACATATTCCCTTTGTGGAAGAATTAATTTTAATAATTCTATCTGGAGTTAAGAATGCTCTGTGCAATCATTTCCAATTAAAAACTTTCCAGTATTGTGTAAAGGATGTATGTTTTATTGATAATAAAACATTTGCTTTAATTTCTTCAGTTAGCTGTAATGAGTGTCTTTTTGTTATATAATTCCAATATGAGGATTTGGATGTTGTTTTATAATTTATCAATATATTTTAAAATGTTGAAATACTATTTCCCATGTCATAATCATTATATATGATTTCATATAGGTATTTCGTAAGTTTAGGTAATTCTTTAAATGAAGAATTATTAATTATTCTGCATAAATCTTGTGAATATGTCAGAATGCTTTGCATAGTTAGCCAATCTTGTTGTGGAATATTGTATGTTGTTTCTATTGTTTGCATATCCAGAACTTTTAGTTCTTTGATACATTGAAACCAACAAACAAATCCTTTCTGTTCCCAGGAATTAATTATTTCTCTGTATATTTTATGTGAATAGCTCTTTGTAACTATGAATGGTGTTAAAAGATCAAACCAGATTTTTAAATCTATATTTGCATTAATAATTTTTCTAAATGAGTCAATATAATAATTAATCATGCAAGTTTTATTGGGCTTAGTTATGTCATATTGCATACTAATACATAATATGTGCCATGGTGAATTGCTTTTATCTATTTGATATATATATATATATATATATATATATATATATATATATATATATATATATATATATATATATATATATATATATATATTTGTAAATCAAATTCATTTATTGATATTACAGTTAGTAATTCTTTCCAATTTGCAAAATAATTTGGACTTATGCAATTTGAGATTGTTTTAGATATTGATGCTTTTATATATGTTTCTATATCAGGCCACTTTAATCCTCCCTGTTTCCATGGTAGTATATGATGTATTAAAGCTATTTTGTTTCTTTTGGGAAATGATAACAATTTTATTAGGAATAAGCTTGTTTCTTTGAGTATATTCCTTTCTGCTAACAGTTGTATTGCCAAAGCTAAATATAGAATATTGGGTAATAAAGCCATTTTTATTAACTGTAGTATGTCTTTAAATGTTAGCATTATTTTGTTTCATTTTTCTACAGAGATTTTAATTGTATTGATGATATTATGTTTTTTGAGACTAATTCATTATCATTCTTGCATAACTTAATTCCTAGATATTTTAAGGTAGATTCTTGTTTCTCTATAATGTGATTCCCCTTTGTCTGCAATTCTTTTTTTTTTATTTAAAAATAAAAATTTTGATTTATTGAAATGGAGTCCTGAAGTCCTGTAAAATGTGTCAATTAAAATATCTAATTCTTCTAATGTCTCTTTTGTATTGTATAATGTTAATAATATGTCATCAGCAAAGAACATTACTTTAGAATTGCATTGTTCATAAACATCTACTCCTTTGATTTTTGTATTATGTATTGAATCTGCCAAAATTTCAATAGCCAAAGCAAATAGAATCGGTGACATGGGACATCCTTGTTTAATATCCTTTGTTATGTGTATAGATACAGAGGTGAAAGGACCTAGTTTGACATACACTAAATTATTTGTGTGTATATTCATGTATATATATATATATATATATATATATATATATATATATATATATATATATATATATGTATATATATATATATATATATATATATATATATATATATATATATATATATATATATATATATATATATATATATATATATATATATATATATATATATATTCTTTAGTAGATGAACAAAGGAAGGAGGAAATTCAAATACCACCAGAATTTTGAATAAATAGTCCCAATTTAGGTAATCAAAGGCTTTCTCTATATCTAAGCCAATTATGAGTGTCTCTTTATTTTCTTTATTAAAATAATCTATAAGAGAAGTTATCCTTTTAATATTGTCATGTGTGTGCCTATGCTATATAAATCCTGTTTGATCATTATTTATTGTTTTGTATAGTGATATTTTCATTCTGTTAGTTAATATTGTCATAAATATCTTATAGTCAATATTTAATAATGATATAGGTCTATATGAGGTGCAGAGGTTTGGGGATTTGTTTTCCTTTAAGATTGGTGTGATTAAGGAATATCTCCAAGAGGGTGGTATTAAAGCTTGTGACTGAATTTCTAATAGAGTTTTATGGAAGAGGGATAGTATCTTTGAAGGAAAAAGTTTATATATTTCCATAATTATGCCATCTATACCTGGAGCTTTATTATTTTTACCCTCTTTTGTTGTATCTGTAATTTCTTTGTAGGATATGGGTGCTTGCAGAACTAGTTTTAATTTTTCTGCTTTTTTTATATTAGAACATTTTTTATCTAGATTTAATCAATCAATATGTATATTTTCTTTTTGGAAATGTTCCATATAGTGATTTCTATAGGCATCAAGAATGTCAACTATATCTGAGACATTTCACTTTTCTTTTCATGGAAGATACTTTTAATGTTATTAGCTTGTGATTGTATTTTGATTCTTGTGGATACATTATGCAGACATTTGGGAGAAGTGGCCAAAGTATTAATTTTTAGTTTTTCTAAAGCTAAACTAATTCATTGTATTTATTGTTTAATACTTCTACTTTTTTTTCATCTCCAAATGATTTAGATTTTTTTAAGCTTTTACTGACAAATATGTGGATTGTAGATCTAATAATTCAGAATCCCATTCTCTGATTTTTTATGCCAAGTTAAGGTTTTACCATATATGTAAGCTTTTAATGAGTCACATATCATTATTTTATTTATCTATGTGGTGTAATTAATATCCAAGAAGAACTGTAATTCAGATAGTAACCAGGGTTTCAACTCTTTAATTTTAGTTATATATGCTGGAATTGTGCAGTTAAAGATTAATGGTTTGTACCTGTTTTGAAGTTTTAGTATCAATGAATTATGGTCTAAAAAGGGGCAGGGAGTGATTGAGAAATTAATGATTTTAGAGTGTAAGTCATGGGCAGCAAATATTTTATATATTCTAGTTTGGGTACCAAATCAGTGATCTTGATGGGAAAACAACAACGATTTATTTTCTTTAAATTTGAAAGTATCTACAAGATGAAATGATTCTACCCACTTGTTTAAAGCTTTTGATACAGCAGATGTACACAGCAATCTTTTATTTGTAGTTTTAGAAATATCACATATAAAGTTAAAATCTACTCCTAATATTAAGTTGCCTTTATAATTATTGGAAATAAAATCCAAGTGTTTTTTAACAGTTCTTGATCCAATACCTGGGAACCAGTATAGATTGGCTAGGGTCCATATTCTGATATTATATTTAACTATTACTAATGCCATAAGGCCTTCTTTATCTTCATACTTATAAATGATTTCTGGGTAATCACATTTGTTTTCCATAAAATTGTTACCCCTTTTGTTTTTGTCTTATAAGTGGATTGCGCCAATATCATATATTCCTTAGGATTCCATTTGTAATTGTCATTTGTTTTAAAATGAGTTTCTTGAAGGAAGACAATTTGTGCTTTGTTCAATTTTAAATATTTCAGTAGATTTGATCTCTTGTTAGGATTGTTTAAGTCATTGGTATTTAAAGATAATAAAGTTAAATCCATCTTAGGTTATTTAGACTATGTATTTTTTGTTTTATTGTGACTATTAAATATATACCTCTGATAACTATAAAGTATATGTTTGAGCTTTTAAAGGAAATTATCAGTTTTATACTTTCAGTGTTTACCAATAAAGTAATGTTTTGGTCAGGCATACTAAAAATGTTTTTGTGAAATAAATTTAAATTAATAAATGTTAACAAAACTAAGAGCTGCACTAGCCATGGAATGAAAATCATTCCTAATCTGATGGATAAACCTAAGTCCATCAGATTATCACTCATACCTTGGCAATCCAGAAGATCTGAGCTCCATAAATTGGATTATCATATGGAGAATATTTGTAATAGGAATAAGCAATATTTATATTATTTTGAACAGATATAGTACTATTGTAGATTAGACAGAATTCTAATACAATATAAATGTCTACTTATTGTATACACAATTAATATTTACATGAAAGATAGATAACAAGCAATTTAATCATTGCAAAGTAGGATGTATCATATATATAACCTCAGTAAAAGATTATAGCACACATTTATTTAACATATTCACCCTTATTGATGACGTCTTTCAAAATGTATTACTTAATCTAAATAGATGGTAATAAGATGTATACCTAATGTTTATAATACAATGTATTTTACTGGATATAGCAAAAGTTATATTGCATTGTTTGCCAGCATTTACGTAATCACTTTGTTCGTTGATAACTTACTCATAGCATTACATTTGTTTTATGTAAACATTGATGAAAATTAGAGCATTTTAACTATCAGTGCATCCCTCTTCCCTCATTTCCTATACATAAGGATTTCCATATCTGTCATTTGTTATTACAAAATGAGTGAAATTATAGGTTAAAAATGTGATTAATGATTACAAGTTCTCTTTCCATATTCATATATTGCCATTTTCTGACATAAACTGAAAGTTTTTAGATTTAAATGGCGACATTCTATTTTGTATAATCAGCAAAGGTTAACCTGAGTGATTATTGTCAATTTAATGCTATTTGTTCAGAATTTGATTGTTACATACTGTGACATTCATAGTTCAGGCTTCTATTGTTTCCCTTGAACAACTTTGTCAGTTTGATGTCATGAATAAAACATTAGTTACCTTGGTAACAGCTTAAGTATTATGTATGGTCAAGATGGGTTACAAAAACTACAATTTAAGTTAAACCAATTACATGACTTGTTATGCATATTTACTTTTATAAGAAAATCATCATGCTTCCCCTTGATGTTCAATATAGTATATGTCATTTATGACAAGTTAAAACAGTGGTATTATTATACTCAAGCCCATATTATTAAACTGAGTGTCTATTGTCAATTTAATACTATTTGTTCAGAATGTGATTGTTACATACTGTGACATTTCAAGTTCAGGCTTCTATCGTTTCTCTTGGAAAACTTTGTCAGTTTGATGCCATGTATAAAACATTAATTATCTTGGTAACCGCTTAAGTATTATATATGGTCAAGATGGGTTACAAAAACTACAATTCAAGTTAAAACAATTACATAACTTGTTATGCATATTTAATTATATAAGAAAATCATCATGCTTCCCCTTGATGCTCAATGCAGTGTATGCCATTTATGACAAGTTAAGACAGCAGTGTTATTATACATAAGACCATGTTACTGAATCCAGTCTTTAATATCTAAATTCAGCAGACTGCTTCATCTTATGTGACGATTATATATTTTATGTCTAGATTTACTAAAATCAAACATTACATAACTATTGTGTGTGTGTGTGGTTTTTTTTTTGTCTGTTGCTTAGTTATTTGAGAGACCACACACTATTAAGCATTATCATCACTCTGTTTCCATTACCATAGCAACCTGGGAGCATCTGTTTCTGTTAGTGTGTCTGTGTACTGCTTACCAGAGGCTCGCGATGCACCTGAAGCAAAGCTTCACTTCACTGCAACTTCAAGCCTAAATTCCCTCCCTTTCAGTGAAGCAGCAGACAGGAAAAGAACAGAGAGCAAACAGATCAAAAAAAAAAAAAAAAACCTCCCAACAAGCTGCCACAACAAGAGACAATACACTCCCCCCAGCCCCCCCACCCCTCAATCAGCAGACATACAAAGAAACCATTCTCTGCCAACACATCCCAAATCACAGCTCCTTCCACCCCCCCTCCACTGGACCCAGGCCAAAACACCAAACATCTTCTGCCAACCTACAAGCACCAGCAAATCCCGACCACAAGCCGCAATCCACAGCCCCTCGAAGATGGTAAGGGCAGCACATAACAACCACCAAACACAGCAGCATCCGCACACACCACACCAGGCTCAACCAAACAGTACTCAAAGCCACAACACCCACCATAATCAATCCCAATCATGTTTAGACAGAATAATAATGACATTTGTACTAGCTACCAGACGTAGCTGCATCCACTCACACCATATCAGGATTGATCAAACAGCACTTAAAGCTATGACACCTGCCACAATTGAAACCAACCATGCCCAGACAGAACAACAATGACATGTTCGCTAGTTGCCAGACATAGCTGCATCCAGGCACACCGTATCAGGATTGATCAAACAGCACTGGTAGCTGTAATACCTGCCATAATTGATATTAACTATATTTAGACAGAATAATAATGACATTTGTACTAAGAACTTGCTACTATTATTTAACCAGGATATACATGACATTTCTAAATCATATTTTATCTGAAAAAGGCATTAGGCTCCATTACAGCATTTTTTTCAAAACACTCTACTGTTACTGCTATTATATATGATGTTAATTTGTTACATTTGAGTCTGAACTCTGATGAATGGTACCTTGTTGAATTAGTTAATTAATTACTTAAATTATTATAAGTAAAATCAATGAAAAATGAACAAGATAGGTATTTATTGAGTTCAAGTAGGGGAATAGAAACTTCTATGTTTGTATAATATGTTGCTTTGTTTGGCTTATATATAATGTAAATAGTAACCCGCTTGATCTACCTTTGTTTGTGAAGAATTATTGGACTTTTTGAACATTCTGAGTAAATCATTACTGTTTCTCAGTTGTTTAAGAATCCCTCTCTTTTTAAATAAAAACAGATAACAAGTGATGTACCATATCAGTTGATACTTTGAGAGATGCATCAGTCCAATGTTTTGTTTCTTTTATTCTTTTAAGAGTAGGGGCCATCCATTCCATTTCTTTTGGGATAGGCACTATGTTGTTGTTTTTGATTAATTTAGTAGCTTCTTCTAAGTCATTAAAGGTTTTCATCTCATTGGCAAAAAGTATTTATATATTGGCTGGAAAGGCCAACTGTGCTTTAATGTTGTTTTGTTTCAACAGTTTTATTATTGGCCAGACTTTTTTCCTTTGTTCTAGTATTCTGGAAGAATAACCATTATCAAACCTTATCAGGCATTGATTGTATTTTAAGGGTGATTTTCTCCAAGCAGATTTTAATATTAGTTCCTTGTCCAGAAATGAAAGAAATTTTTTAACTATGGATCTGGGTGGAGTATTCGTTGGGTTAGAAGCATGTTTTCTCATTGCTCTATGCACACTTTCAATTCCAAATGAAAGTCCCTCTTTCAAGTCTAGAAATTCAGGAATCCAGGTTGTTAAGACTGAAATAATGTCTTCACCTTCAGTGTTTTCAGGCAGACCAAAGATCCTTATGTTGTTTCTCCTTTCCCTGTTTTCTAAGTCATCTATTTTGTTAAGCAGCCATGTATTCTGTTTAAGCAGAAATTCTTTTTGGAATTCTTCCTCTTTGAGTCTCCCTTCAATGTTATTTAGAGAAGTCTCTATATTTGTTATTTTTGTATGGTGTTGCTGTAATAGTTCCTTAAGAGTATCAGTCTGTTTTAGAGAATTTAATTTCTGGTTTTCTAAGTCATTTTAAAGCCATCCATCTTCAAAGACAGTTCCTGTAAGGTAGATGTCATCAAATGCAGTTCTTTTTTTAAAGCAGCATCTGGGTGAGAATTCCTTGAGTTGTTGATATTCAGTAACTCAATATATCTCCAAGTTACTTGACAGGAAAATATTTGTATATCTCCACCAAAATTGATATTTATGTAGTTTAGTAGTTTATCTATAGATTTCTGATGTTTGAAACTTGAAAATAATACATTTTTCCTATATTATTATACTAGTTTATGGAGATCTCAAAATTCACTGCTCTCAGTTGGCCACCTAGGCTCTGCTCCCTTTCCTATTTACTTTTGTTATGTTATATGAATCTTTATGAAGAGTCCTAATTACTGTTTTCATTTTATCAGACTTCTAACTTTTTGGGTTTAATTGACTTTCTGTAGTTTATTTCTTTCATTTATCTTAATATGTCTGTCCATCTCTATTAAATTAAGCAACTCTTCTCTTAGATCATTTTTTCTAAACTGCGAGCACATTCTTTGTTCCCCATTTCCTGTGGGCATTCTATAGAAAGTTCCAGAGCATTTTCCTGTACAACATTCTCTTCAATTTCATCCCATGTTATCTGTGGCTCTTTCAGCGGGCTCACTCCACTCCCCTGCCCTATCCCCAATTCCCACCCACCCCCAGGGGTCCTAACCATATACCTCCAATTGCCACACCCCCATTCCTATACAACCAATCCCATCCTCCTACTCATTAAGTGCTAACTACCCTAGCTCACCTCTTATAGATACTTATTACATCACTAAGTACTTAATCAATTTACAAACTCAATATCCCAATTTACTACTATACCTTGTAGAACCTCCCCACTATTATCCTTTTTAATATACCTTACCCCAGCTACTCATTTACCTTTCCTTTCACTATGACCATTACACCCTAATCCAAATACTCATTACTATTCCTCTTAATTGCCCTCGTACCTTTACTATCTATACCCTATGTCCTAACTAAATATGAACATCTAACCTTGACTAACCATCCCTTTAAACAACCACCCATGACAGGCCTACTACCTTACCTAAACTACATTAATATTACCTCAACACCCTCCTATTTAGTGCCAAAGTTTCATCGTTTAGTCCACATTAACTATAACCTACCCAAGAAAACAAAATACACACCCTGTACATTCCTGAATATCATACATAGGATTAAAAATTTAGATGGTGATATCCATCCCAACCCTGGCCTCAACACTACAACCACCATTAACCCCCATAAACCAAGTTCGTCTACTTCTTGAACCTTACTAAAGCATCAAACTCTCTCCTTATAGCTCACCTCAATATACAGAGCCTAAACCATAAAGTTGCCCACCTCCATGCTCTCTTAGATGTTCAATCCTTTTACATCCTTTGCCTGATAGAAACCTGGTTAAAACCTTTAACATGGGACAATGAAATCACCCCATCAGGATACAATATCCTGAGATTAGATCGAATAACCAAAAAGGGCGGGGGTGTAGCAATATTATATAAAGCAGAGTTGCAAGTAACACCAATAGATGTGCAACCACCTTCTATTAGCAGCACTGAAATCCTTATTTCTAAACTCCAAATCAACATCTATAAAGCCATCTATATAATATGCACCTACATCCCTCCAGGTAACAATTTAAACACTGTAGAAAATATTATTTCCTGGCTTTCAACTAACTACCCACAAGAAACCATTGTCCTGGGTGACTTTAATATTGACTGGAACACCTGCATTTCAGCCAACCAGACTATCCACATAAACCTTTATGGTTTTTCCCAAACTATTACCTCTCCCACCAGGATCCATAAATCTAACAACAAAGAAACTACTCTAGACTGGATATTGATAAATAGTCACCCCTTCTCTTGTGAAGCGAGTATCCTTCCTAATGATGTCAGTGACCACTCGCTGACCTACATGATAAGGCAAAAGATCAATACTCATAAACCAACCTTATATAAAACCATTCGATCCAATAAAAAAACTTTAACCCTATTAACTTCCAAAACAGAACTGAAAGCATGTGACTGGTCACCCCTAAGACACCTCCAATTAGATGAAGCAGTATTCTACTTTAATGCCAAATTCTTAGAAATCCTGGACTATCATGCCTCATCATGCTCAATGAGAAATAGGACTAAAACTGCTCCATGGCTAACAAAAGAGACAAGACACAAAATTCTACTAAAAAATAAAATCTGAGCCAAATGGCGAGCACCTAAAAACCCAGCTGTTCATCTAATATTTAGACAGCTGAGAAATGCTACCAAAAAATCTATACTTCTAGATAAAAGAAAACTTTTACCACAACAACCAACAAACCCACCAATACAAACCTCAAAAAGTTCTGGGCAGGCATAAATAGACTCCTCCACCCAGGTCAGACCAAAACTCCCACCCCAACAGGATCCACCTATGAAACTCCCAAACATATTGCTAATGCCTTTAATATCTTCTTTACTGATGCAGTACAATCTCTTGCCATTTCATTACCTCCTGTTAGTACAAGTTTGTAGCACAATTACGGCCGGCACAGTGGTGCAGCGGTTAACGTTGTCGCCTCACAGCAAGAGGTTATCCGGTTCGATTCTCGGCTGGGGTGCCTTCTGTGTGGAGTTTGCATGTTCTCCCTGTGTTCGCGTGGGCTTCCTCCGGGTACTCCGGTTTCCTCCCACATTCCAAAGACATGCATCTGGAGTGTTTCTCTCCGGGCCTCCGCTGAAAACAGGCTCTGTGGAACCTAGTTGGACATTCCCAGTCAACAAATGTTAAATAAATAAAATAAAAAAATAAAATAAAAGTTTGTCATCCTCCTTGACTACTTTAACCCCCCTCATTTCATTTACAACCAGTCCCAACATCCCTCATCTGCTCTCTTCTTCATAAACTAAAACCTTGCACCCCCTCAGCTTACCTTCTACCAGCAAAATATCTACAGATAGCTGCATCAGTAGTAGCCTTTCCTATTTCCATCCTTATAAATAGAACCATTACTGAAGGAATGATCCCATCTATCTGGAAAGTCTCCCATATTATCCCACTACACAAAGGGGGCAACTCAACTGATCTCTCAAACTACCGCCCAATAGATTTACTCTCTCCTTTAGCTAAAATAATGGAAAATGTATTAACCACCAACTACTTGACCACCTACTGCAAAATAACTTACTAGCTAACTGTCAGCACGGCTTCAGGCCCCACCATAATACCACCACAGCCCTCTTATCCTTTTCCGACTGTATTAACAATAATTGAAACATCAATACTCTATACTCAGCACTCTTTATTGACCTATCAAAAAGCCTTTGATATGGTCAACCATCAGCTTCTCTTGAATATACTTAGGTCTCTCTCACTAGATACACAAGCTTTACAATGGTTTAAATCTTACCTTGAAAATAGGCAACAGGCTGTGCTTTGAGAAAATAATCTAGCCTCTCACCTTCCTATTATCCTAGGAGTCTCTCAAGGTTCTATCCTGGGCCCTCTCCTTTTCTCAATTTTCATCAATCTAATAATTCCCCAAGCTACATGTATCCAATATGCTGATGACTCCACACTAATATGATAAACTACCTCTACACCTAAACTGCAGTCCATTACCCAAACAATGCTTAATATAGTAGAAAGCTGGCTCTTACAGCACAGCCTCCTCCTGAATCCTAAAAAGACAAAACTACTACTCTTCACTCCCACACAAAGGTCCCCCCAATTGACTTCACAGTTAAATCCAATGATGACATTGTCATATCTCCTGATCCAACTACCAAGCTCTTAGGGGTAACAATAGACCATAATCTTAGCTTTGACACACATTAACACAACAATAAAAGCAGTAAACAGAAAATTAGGCTCCCTCTGTAGCATTAAACCATTTCTTACTCCAACAGCGAGAACAACTATTGCCCATACCCATCTAATTTCTACCCTCCTCTACACCTCTCCCATCTATAACAACCTATCAAAAACAATCTTAACAAACTAGCTACCTCCTACAATAATATTGCCAGATTTGCTACTGGTTCCTCATTTAGAACTCACCACTGTCAAAACCTAAAGCAAGTTGGTTGGCTGGAACTACATAATCAACTTCAGATTCAACAACTTATTATTGCCCATAAGATCCTCTATATTCCTAAAAATACTACTATACTTACTAGCCTTCTAACCCTCTACAATAATTTGGCAACCCTTCACTAAGCCAATAAAGTACTAGTATCAGCAGTCAGATCCAAAAATAAGGTCGGTGATTCTCTGTTCTCCAACACTGTTGGCAAATCCTGGAACCTACTTCACAAGGAACTCTCATCTCTCTCCTCAGTGAAACTGTTCAAAAAACAACTCAGAGAATACCTTAATAACCACTGGTTATGCCCATGTAGTAACCCAGACTAATCATACCACCACTTTCTCTGAACCTTACCTATATAACCATTTGCAATTTAATTCCAACTCTCTCCATGCCTCTGAGAGTAGATCCACCTAAACTGTTTCAGTCTTTACAACTTTTTTCTACTTAGAATCCTCTTCAGATAATGTACTGGTATAGTTTGCAGCTTACAGTATTAACTTTTTTTCACATATAAATATCTATAAAGACATTCTTTATCTTTCTTATTACATGCTACCTTAATGTTGCTATGCTACTACAGGATTAATTGGATGACTTACTGTTAAATACTGTACCTGGAGCTGCTTTATTTGTTAGTGTGTTTTCATTTCTCTTTCTTATTGCGTGCTACTTTAAAATTGTTTTTGTTCAATCTCTTTCTTATTATCTGCTACTTTAATAGTACTATTTTGCTATATAACATTTGTATTCTTACCTTAAAATAGTACCGTACCTAAATTTGTTAAAATTTTACTTATCTGTACCTGACATTGCTAAAAATTTTGCTTATGTGGAGCTTTTCTCTCCAGGCCTCTACAGAAAATGGACATATATCCAGTTAGACCAGCCCGGTCAACAAATATAAAATAAAAATAAAATAAAATAAATAAATATGAGAATTCACTTGCCTAGCATTCCATAACATTGACTGTATCAGAGTTGCCACAGTTTATTGTTCCTTCCCTTGCTGTGCAAATCTAGCTGAACTTTTGTTCTGATTTCATATGGAAGGCTCTGAAGTATCAGCTTCCTGCTCCACTGGTTTCTCTTTAATTTGGGGATCCATTGCTCTGTCCTGCTGCGGTGTTATGGGAGTTTGATTTTCTATGCTACAGCCTTCACTTTGCAGGTAATCCATAACCTCAGTTTCTTTTTAACTTCTCCATTACTGATCCTCTTTGATATTTTTCCTCTCTCTCTTTTTTTTTTTGTTATTTTTTTGTATTGTAAAATTTTCCATATCCCGATTTCTTTTCCTGTATTTCTCTTCAAATATCTTTGGTGCTGCTCTTTTTGTATTGATTCATTTTGTTTTCTCCTTTGCAAAAATATTGCACCATATTAAATCTTTTTTTCTATCCCATGTCCATGTTTCTTCAGACGTCTTCTGCTCCTTCTGTTTCTCCTTACTTGGGGGACTCGTTCCATCATGCTGTCATATAACCTGTGTTAGACATTCTACACTAAATCCTTCACTCCGCAGGTATTCCATAACATCATCTTCTATTTTTTTTAATTTCTGCTTTACTAATCTTCTGTTCTACTTTCCCTCTTTGTGATCTTATTTTTTATATTGTGAAATTTTCCATATGTGGACGACTTTACCTGTATTTCTCTTTGAATATCTTTGGGGCTATTTTTTTATGTTGATTAATTTGACTTTCTCCTTTGCATAAATATTTCACCATATCAGATCTCTTTTTTTCTCATGTCCATATTTCCTTTTTATACCTTTCAAAAATCTCTAGATTTTGTTCTTTATATTTCACACTTCCTCATTCACTTCTTTTTCCAAATGGCCCAATGTTTCTTGGTCTATATATTGCTTTTCATAAGTCTATTGTATTAATGAGCACACATTTTATTTGAAGCTTTTGACAGTTTTTCTTGTGCAAGTATTTTTCTTTCCTCTAATTCCTGTCTCTTAATCTTTTTTGTATATCTTCTGTCTGGAAATTCTGGGCTTCTTGCTTAATTGCAACAATACATAATTTCTTTTTTATCCTCAATAGTCCACTCTATTATCGTTATGGCTCTTTTTGGCCTATCAGTTTTTGTGATTTTTGTGGACTACTATATAGGTTGTCTGATGATTATCTACTCTTAGATAACCCCAAACATTCCCAGCGGTAGTTGCCTCTAAATGCTCTATATACCTAAATAAGGTCTCCTCTTAAATATCTATATGAGAAATGGTGCAAGTTCTGATAATTTAGTCTTCCATAATATCTTAAATTTTCACATTCATGGGTGCCCGTGGTATAATTCCATTGCACTCTTTCCAGGTTAGTCATGCTTATTTTCTTATAAGGTTTCTATATAGTTATTCCTTACTCACAAGTTTGGGTTTAATGTAAATAACAAACAATGATTTCATATCTGATTTCCTAGACTTTATAAATCTTGTTATACAATCTACGGTTCTGTACATCTTATTAAGCAGTCGGTTGGTATGATTAGAAAAACTCAAAGCTGGATCTACCCATATACCCAAGTCCTTAAATGAATCTACAGTTCAATCGCTGTGTGCTGTATTAAATATTCACCTTTCGATTTATGTCTCCTTAATCTCATATGCTTAGTTTTTTAAGTAATATTAGGTGTCTGGTGCAGAATATCTAGACTCAAGAAAATGAGCACTAAAACAATGTTGGCAATGGATGACACCTTTCAAAAACCTTCAGAGTACAAAGTTCAGCAGGTTTTCATTGTAGTCTTGGTAGTGCTATGATGGGTAAAAGGATGCCATGATCATTATTTGAATGGCTGAGTGAGCACAAAGCTCTAGTTGCTGACACTGTGTGTTGAGGAGGTAGATGTAAAGGAGGCTCCAAGCACTGAGTATGTCAGTGGGGATGTGGGCCTCATGACATGGTCAACGAAAGGTTGAATGTGGAAAAGCAAGCATAGCAGTCTAGGTACTAAAAGAATGAGGTTGGAGTGAGCATGCAACTCTACTAAGAGGATGCAAGGAAGGCAGGCTTGGCAGTCTAATCATAGATAGAAATGGAAAGACAAGCATGGGCTCTGATGAATAACATGAAAGGGGTGGTGTGGGGGTGGACAGACTATGATGTCTGTGCTAGCAAAATGAACAATGGTCAAGACAGCTCCATCTTCCAACCAGTTGCTATTTGCACCACCTACCATATGTGAATAGAAGGGGAGCAATGGTAACAATTTCTAGTTCCCACATACTATTTCTAGAATAAAGGTTAGGTTCAAGGGGAACCCATAAATAATAGGCCTGCCAGGTTTGCTAGCATGAACATCATAGTCTGTCCACCCCAAAACTTCCCTTTCCTGCATATGATCATGGTAAGCTTTCACCTATAATGGTGGTACCAAGAGTATGATTCAAACCTTCTGAACATTATACTCTGAAAGTTTTTGAAAGGTGCCATCCACTGCCAACATTGTATCAGTTAGTGCCCATTTTCTTGATTCTAGATATTAAACACCAGCCTCCTAACATAACTTAATACTGTTAACAAAGTTCTTCAAAGCTTATTCTGTCTGTCACATCTCCTTGGCATTCTGAAAGGTAGCCATTTCATAATAATGTTGTGACGTCTTTCAGTAGTAGGTCATTCTACTTTGACCACCATGTATCATCAATGGTTAAGAAAAGATTCTATTTAGCACAGGGCTGTCCAAACCTTTTGATTAAGGGCCACTTACCATACAGTTTTGGGGCCACTTACTATAATTGTCAAGGGTCAGGGAGCCACATTACCATGTCCAACATGTATCTGTCCATTCAGAACAGTTTGTTGCAGGACATACCAAGGGCCAGATAAAATACTTTGGTGGGCTGGATTGTGGCCCTAGGGCCAACTGTTGGACACTTTCGAGTTTGAAGAATTAATGTCTATCTCATTTTTGATGGAACAAGCTATCATCCCTCTCTACTCTCATTATAGAGTATAATGCACATCACACAGTTAGAATAACTTAAAAAAAAAAAAATTGCAGGTCTAAGAATGACTGGACACCAAGCCAGGCTTGACACTCTATCTCTGTATATGGACTCTCTTTTATAGACTCTTGCATTCTATGTCATTAAGGACATCTGTTTCCATAATGTCCCTGCAAGATAATAGCTCCACAAACGCTATAACATCAACATGTAAACAAAACTTGTTGGAGAGGTAATTTTATTTCCCACTGTACACCCCATATCTGGAATAGATTGCCATTGCATGTTAAATAGAGTGAAATCCTCACATCCTACAAGAGGAACCTTGACAATTAGATGGGCATCCACAAATTCATCCCTGGCCTGACCTTCTCTGACCTTTTAGAACTGAGTGGTACCTCATGATGGTGGGGAACAAATGGTCTCAGAGCTTTGCTGACTTGTAATTCCTATGATCCTATTTTGGTTTCCACTTAACTAATTGATAACCCAATCACAGGTCACTCAGGCAAAATATTCCTAAACACTAGTTTGTAATTTGGAGTTCAGTTAAACTGTTATCCATGATTCACAAAGTCTGAATCCCTGTCATACTGGAAAACACACACACACACACACACACACACACACACACACACACACACACACACATATGTATTTCTCCTACTTTTTCCAGTCAGTCATAAAACTTCATTATTTACTTAAACCACTAGATAAAAAGTAATTCAACATACATGCTCATCGTGACACATCAATGTATGTCAGAGTAACTTCACAATAATTCGGAATTAAAACATGACATGGAATTGTCTCCTGGGTCTGCTGCTAATGAATATTGCAACAATCATGTTTGTAGAAGCAAACTGGATTGTTTCCTGTTTTCTTTTGAGTACCCAAAGCCTTCACAGTACCTGCAGCACATTTTGCACAATGCCTTACATTATAGTTTATCTCCTTTCTTTTAGCAGCACTTTCACTTTTTATCATTCATTCAAAAATGCTAGCGTTAAGATTTTGAATGTGCAGTTTGCTTTTGTCTTCTGTTTAGCTATAGTCTGTGGAAATGGCAATTACAGGTTTGTCTAGCTCTATGCTGTTTTGCTAATGGCTTTATTTATATTTGAAGTGAATCTGTTTAAAGCCTTGGCTTTTTATTCAGTTTTCATTGAAGTAATTCATATTATTCTAGACTGAATGTTTTCTAGCACTGTTGGAAGTGCCTCATTGATTCACTGTACCAGTCTTTAAAACATACATTTTACATTTGTTTATAAGTTCCTTTATTCTGTACTGCTGTATAAAATGTTGATTAGAATGAGCAAAACAGGTAATGTTGCAATCCTACAGTTAGATTTTTGAATATGTCAGTATACTTCAGCCTTTGCATCGTGCAGTCTGAAATCTGAGTTGTTCTGAAAAAATAATCATTGCATTTAAATGTGTTAGACAAAACTTCATATTTACAAACAAAACAGGAGAGAATTTGAAAAAAATTTGCAGAAGAAAATTCTGTGAGGAAATGCAAGCTTATCTTTTGTCTATCATTATTTTGTACTATTGTTGCTTTGTAATATAACGCTCATCTGTAATGTTCAGTTTTATATTCCACTCGTTTAATTCTAAATATCTTGCTCATCAGTACAGTAATTTTCTTCCATACTTAATGATATTAAAAATCTTGTACATTTTAAGTGACCTAATCCAATGTGTGTTTGTCCTTGTGTGTGTGTGTGTGTGTGTGTGTGTGTGTGTGTGTGTGTGTGTGTGTGTATGTGTGTGTTTATCATCAATCAATCTATCTGTAGATCTTTCATCGTGTGTGTGTGTGTGTGTGTGTGTGTGTGTGTGTGTGTGTGTGTGTGTGTGTGTGTGTGCGTGTGTGTGCGTGTGTCTCAGTTTCTGATTTATGTAGCAAAGGAAAGTCACATTTTGATTAATTAGATCCACAGGGAGACAGAGAAATATAATCTTACGAATAAACAGATGCTGCCCTGACAACCACACAAGAAAGTAGTATAAATATTAAACCAGGATTTTTTAAATCCTGATTTTCTGACCCACTTCTAATGAAAACACCTGAAAAGATTAGTTTATCTAAACATAATGATATTGTTGTCACCCTGGGTACTTAAATGGATACATTTTTTCTTCCATTTTTGAGGTGTAATAGTTTATTGGCTTGCATTCTCAGCTGTGCAGAGACTCAACAACCCTACTGGATAAAGAGCATTCCGTAGTCAATACTTCAAGTAAGAATATTTCTCATATTACAGGAGCTGCAGAACAAAAATTGTTAAGTCCTGGATTAATAAACTAGTATATTTCAAATAAAGAGATCAAGGAATCTTGTCAGGTCTATATTAGAACACCGAACGTTCAAAATTTTGAGTGTTCTAATATCGACCCATTTTCAGCGAATGCTGAAAATATCAAAGAAATTGAAAAACGAATTTTTTCCCAGGGAAAGAATCCAGTTGTCCGTTTCTGTTGCTTTGGTATTTTTAGCGCTGCGGTGGAAAGTTACGGGTCGGGTTCAGGTAAGTGTGAGATTGTGTGGACGTGAGGGTTAGGGCGGGGTAGGTGAGTTAGGGTTAGGGCGCGGGTGAGGTGACTGTTTGATAGTGATGGACCTTAGGGTTAGGATTTGGGATAAGATAAGTGGATAGTTAGTGGTGTATGTATAGTTTAGTGTAGGGTTAGGTGTACGTTTAGGTATATGTGTGGGGATTGCTGTTTGTTTGGTGTACTTGTTTTGTGTATATGTTTTTTGGAAAAACAAATTTTTTCCCTAGGAAAAAATTCGCTGTTCTGAATGTTCGATGTTTTAAATTTTCGATTCATAGCGTTCGATATTAGAACACTCAACATTTTGAATGTTCGGTGTTCTAATATAGACCTATCTTGTCTGATGTGTATCCAGACAGATTAATTATAAATTCTGTGTGTTGGGAAATTTGGAAATGCTGAGCTATTTCTGAAAAAGTGGAACATCTATGTGTTTCAGGTTACTGTATTTTGTTTTAGCTCAAACATTAATGGATAATTGAATAGATGAAACATTTCCTTATTGCAGAATTAACAGAAACATAAACACACCAACTCCGTTGACAGACATACACCACTTGTCCCACTTAATCTGTCAGTTATTTCAAACAATGAATAAATTGTACTTTCTTTATAAATAATATCCCACATTTTCAGACAACCACTAAATGCTTTGCATGCTTTGTGCATGTCCTATAGTTTCAAGCACTGCTAAAAATAATACTCATTTTTAAGCATGTATTTTTTGTTTAGCATATTAGTTTACAGCAATTTCTTTCATAATTCCCTGCTACCAGTTATGACAACATTTTTTGTTCAGATCATGTATTTCTCTTTCAACATCTCTTTTATTGAAAACTTGTACCTTTTCTCTAAAATAGCAAACAATGTACATTTTCTCCACCTCTGTAGTGAATTCTACCTCTGTAGTGAATTCTTACTTTGCTGAATGAATTCAGTCATTGAAAGAATACAAGAGATTTACTCCAGTGTAAACCTGCCCCAATTCTAAAAGACATGTTTTCAGTGTAAATGACTTACTTTGGTGTAAGTCCTGTCTATAAATCAAGCTTACACCTGGCTAGATTCCAGGTCACTTACACTGAGAGCAAACCTTTTGCAATATGACTCCCTTTCTAATCCTGGTTTTATAGATTGGACTTACAACCAAAGTAAGTAATTTACTATGAGAACAAGTTATTTGGAATCTGGCCATATGTAAAAAATGTTTTTCCCTTCAGAAAATGAAAAATTAGAATAATTAGAAAAAAAAATATCTAAGCATGCAGTTTAAATTTATGTTATATACAAGAGTGTTTTCCAAGCATTTTCTGAACTCATTTTTTTTAATTCGTTATATATCTATTAGCAATTGTTTTCCTAAAATTGTCTAATAACCATACATGTTTGATCTGATATGAAGTTTTAATAGGTCTATCTAGTATAATCTGTCAGTTATTTCAAACAATGAATAAATTGTACTTTCTTTATAAATAATATCCCACATTTTCAGACAACCACTAAATGCTTTGCATGCTTTGTGCATGTCCTATAGTTTCAAGCACTGCTAAAAATAATACTCATTTTTAAGCATGTATTTTTTGTTTAGCATATTAGTTTACAGCAATTTCTTTCATAATTCCCTGCTACCAGTTATGACAACATTTTTTGTTCAGATCATGTATTTCTCTTTCAACATCTCTTTTATTGAAAACTTGTACCTTTTCTCTAAAATAACAAACAATGTACATTTTCTCCACCTCTGTAGTGAATTCCACCTCTGTAGTGAATTCTTACTTTGCTGAATGAATTCAGTCATTGAAAGAATACAAGAGATTTACTCCAGTGTAAACCTGCCCCAATTCTAAAAGACATGTTTTCGGTGTAAATGACTTACTTTGGTGTAAGTCCTATCTATAAATCAAGCTTACACCTGGCTAGATTCCAGGTCACTTACACTGAGAGCAAGCCTTTTGCAATATGACTCCCTTTCTAATCCTGGTTTTATAGATTGGACTTACAACCAAAGTAAGTCATTTACTATGAGAACAAGTTATTTGGAATCTGGCCATATGTAAAAAATGTTTTTCCCTTCAGAAAATGAAAAATTAGAATAATTAGAAAAAAAAATATCTAAGCATGCAGTTTAAATTTATGTTATATACAAGAGTGTTTTCCAAGCGTTTTCTGAACTCATTTTTTTTTAATTCGTTATATATCTATTAGCGATTGTTTTCCTAAAATTGTCTAATAACCATACATGTTTGATCTGATATGAAGTTTTAATAGGTCTATCTAGTATGTGTGAAAGAGAAGTGTTGCAACTGAAAAAAAGTACTTAGTAGATTTAAACCACCTGAAATATTTTGTAAAAAGAGACATAAATAGTATTTATTTATTTATTTTATTTTACATTTGTTTACCAGGATAGTCTGACTGGATACATGTCCATTTTCAGCGGATGCCCAGGGAGAAAAGCTCCAAAAAGACATTCAACAAAACTGCTACATTTTTACAGTTTAAAACACAAAATAAAACACAAATAAAAGGATTTTTACACAGATGTAAACAAACACAAAAACAGATACACAAACAAATTATTAAATTTTTACTGAGATGGAAAATTCTAGACAGTGTTTTTAAGAATGATAGGGTATTGAATGCCTAGTAGGCTAACCTGGTAATAGATCCAAGGAGATCCTAAGATTTATAAGTTAAGAAACAATAAAGTGTAGGCAGAAGTCCTCCATGTGCACACGAGTGATGGATAGAGTTAGTCTGGATTAGGACAAGGATATAGCCATCATTTTTTAAAGTAATGAATCAGACTTTTCTTGAACTGAAGTAGAGAGAGTTCAGATGTAAGATTACCAGGAAGAGAATTCCAAGTTTTGCCAACAGAGTTAGCAAATAGAGATTTGCCGTCTGTGTTGTTGGATTTGAGAGTTTGAACTAGTAATCGTTCAAACAAAGGGCACTAAGGTTACTGTAAGAGGTGATGAGGTTTTTAAGTACGGGTGTATTATCTGGTTGGTACAGGATCTTGTGTGCAACTATTAGTTGGTTAACCTGAAGTAGGTTAGGCAGTTCAAGCCATCCTAGTAGATTTAGGTTATGACAGTGATGAGTTCTGTAGGCTGCATTGGTAGCAAATCTAGCTATGTGATTGTAGCTGCTAGAACGTTTATTAAGGTCAGTTTTGCTGAGGTTTGTAAATACAGGGGAAGCATAGAGGAGGGTGGAGAGTAGATGTGTACGAGCAATTACAGTTCTGGCTAATGGCGTTAGGAAGGGCTTGATCCTATGTAGTGAGCCAAGTTTTTTATTAACTGTTTTAATAATTTTACTAATAAGCAGATCAAACTTAAGGTTATTATCTATTATAACACCTAACAGTTTGGTTAAGGAATCTGAGGGAAAAAATGGTGCCATTGTTGGATTTTAATGTAAAGGTTATAGGGGCAGACCTGTGAGTGGGGGAGAAAAGCAGCAGTTTGGTTTTATTAGGATTTAACATGAGACGATAGTTAAGGAGCCAATTTTAAACAGTGGTAAAAGTATTTTGGGATAGAATCTGCAACTCTGTAGGTGAAGTGTCAGAGCATACTAAAGTGGAGTCATCCACATGTTGAATGCATGTTACATTTGGGATGACCTTATACAAATATTTGATGAAGATGGAAAATAATAGTGGACCTAGTATGGAGCCTTGGGGTACTCCGAGGGTGATGGGTAAAAGGGTGGATAGTTTGCTCTGCCATAGCACAGCCTGTTGTCTACCAGTGAGATATGACTGAAACCATTGGATGGTCTGATCCTCTAGGAAGATGGATTTCAAAGTGTTTATGAATATTTGGTGGTTTACCATATCAAAGGTTTCTGAAAGCTCGAGAAAGATAGCAGTGGAAAGTTTATTATTGTTTCAGCGTTGGTTAAGATTCCCTATTACCAGATCACAGATGCAGTTTGTCGAATGTGTCTTGATCAAACCGTAAAGTGCGAAAAGGCAAAATAGCGAAGCAGCTTTTCAGCTAATTCTTTCCCTGGGAAAGAATTTGCTTAGCCACTTTCATTACTTTGCTGTTTTCAGCACTGTAGTGCGATCTCGGAGTTGGTATATTTAAGTAGAGGGGTGTGAGGTGTGAAGCCCCCCACATTATGTAATGTTTTAAAGTTGTTTTTTTTTTTTTTAATGTTGGAACAGTGATTTTTTTTTCTCTTGGAAAAAAATCGCTGTTCTGAGGTTTCGATGTTGTATGCTTTCGCTTACATGGGGTCAATTATTTATCATTCACTTTTGTAAGCATGCGATAAGATAATATAGACCCTTGGTTAATGACATTAGAGAAGGAGAGGAGGGCTGAGGTTGTACTATGGAATTGTCTAAAGTTATGTTGGATGTTGGCTAGAAGATTATTATGGATAAGATGTTCAGGAGTTGATTGTGGATGCATTGTTCCATAATTTTAGCCAAGGGTGACAGAATAGCTATGGGTCTATAGTTTGAATGTTCAGTAGAGCTGCCTCCTTTATGGAGTGGGATGACATGGGATATTTTCCAGACGGAGGGAATGGATGTTTCAGTTATAGTTCTATTGATCAGGATAGCCATGGGGTATGTTATGGCATCTGTATCTTTTTGTAGATATTCTGCAGGGAGAAGATCAACCAACAGGGTGGTAGGCTTTAGTTTTTTAAGTAATTTTCAGACCAAAGATGTGTAAACTGGCTTGAAGTTAAAGGGGAGTTAGGAGCAGGGTGTAGTGGCTGGAGAATATGGGCATCCAGGAGATAATTGGTTAGCTAGGTTCTGGATGGTTGTCATAAAGAAGCTGTTAAAGGTATTGACAATTTCTGCTGTGGGGATTTGGTTAGAATCCAAGGGGATAGGAGTGGAGGACTGTCACGGACTAAGGGATTTGTTTATACCTACCCAAAACATTTGTGGCTTGTTTTGTTGTTTTTCTTGTAGATAACAGTAATAGTTTTTCTTGTCTAATGTGGTGGATTTTTTGTTTCATTTCTTAGCTGTCTATATCTAAGTTGAACTATGAGTTTTTTTGTTGTCTTCAAAGTGGCCCAAGCCCTATTTCTAAGTAGCATTTTATGTCTAGTTTCTTTTGAGAGCCAAGGAGCAGCTTTTGTTTTGGTTCTAATTGTGCATGGATGTCAAGGATGGATAAGAATTTGGTATTAAAGTAATTTACTGCTTCTTCAAGTGGTAATTGTTTCAGCACTGACCAATTGCAAGATTTGAGTTCATTTTGGAAATTTGTGCAGTTGAAATTCTTATTCTTCCTTATAGTTTTAAAAATGAACTGTTTGTCGATATCAGCTTTTTGCCTGATTAAATAGGTGAGGAGGTGATCATTTACATCATCAGCCAGGGTCCCACTCTTGCATTTGAGGGGATGGATGTTAACAAGTATCCAATCCAGAATACTTGCTTTATTGTTGGGTTTACTGATCTTAGTGGGGGAGGATATGACCTGTGAAAATCCATAAAGGTTTATATGGTGAGTGAGGGGTTCTGAGGAACACATATTCCAGTCTATGTTGAAGTCCCCAAGCACAGTGGTTTCTTGGGGGTAATTGCTGGATAACCAATGTAGTATATCTTCAAGGGTATTGCCTGGGGGAATGTACACACAGACGAGATTTATACATTTGTTCTTAGTAATGTGGAGCTTTGTGATAAGAATTCCAGCATTGCCAAACAGGGATGTTTGCAGGGCATTACTGGATACTTCAAGAATGGATTTGTACAGAACAGCTACCCCACCTTCCTTTCTATTGTTTCGATCAAGCCTTAGGATGTTATAGCCTGGTGGTATAACTTCTTTATCTGACGTAGAAGGTTTTAACCAGGTCTCAGTAAGACATAGTATGTCTGGGGAAAGAGTGTCTAAGAGGACATGTAGGTGTTGAATCTTATTGTTTACACCTCTGATATTTAGGTGACTGATTAAGAGTGAGTTTGGAGTTTTGTCTAAGATTTGGGTGGGACAGTTAGTAAAGGACCTAGAGCCTGTGGATGAGGATGGGCAAGGATTTGGGTGGATATCACCATCCATTGTCAAGTTGCATTGTAATCTGATTGTGAGCTTCCACAGCAGTTTATCTATATACATAGTAATTTATCTAAATACTCCACCAGCCACAAAGTTTGAATTAAATAGCTTTGGTCATGGAAAAAAGGCTGAACACCTATGCACAAATTGTAATATTTTTATTAAAGAGCATTACTTGCTATAGATCATAACCCCTCCAAGTTTTATTATGCCATTGTTATCATATAAAGTTT